>NW_026131810.1:300000-600000 GCF_903995435.1 Acomys russatus | reverse complement strand
TATAAATTAAAACAGCAAATGAGATAGGGCTTCTCTACGTTGTAGTCACAAAAGAGAAGAAAGATTCATAGAAAATTGGCACTCCAGTATATTTGCTCAAGAAAGGTAACATTTGAGAGATCAGCAATGAATTCAATTTAAATTGAGTAAACTTTAAATTTTTTGTTTGCTTGAAAAAATTATTTGAGTGAATTAAAGATTTAATAATCCCTTCTTTGTTGTGTAATCTTTCACAGTGGATATCTTGTTTATACTCTCAATATATTTTAATGTATACTATTTGAACTAGAGTTTACATACATTAGAAATATCACATATAATTTAAAAACTCTAAAAAGAAATGCATTCTCTGGGGAAATACATATGGCCTGACCTCTGGCATCTGGGTACTCTGGGCTTGTGCTTGGTGCTGAGATCATCAGCAAGCCTTGCAGCTGTGCCCTACTGGTTCCCATTGATTTGCATGCACTCACTTCAAAGCCTTGGGGACTATTAATATACCAGTCACACTCTGTGCAGTTGTCATTACAGTCTGGACTCAGCATAGACATGAGGACTCCTGTTCAGTTCTTTGGGCTCCTGTTACTCTGGCTTCCAGGTAAAGAAGAACTAAAATGTGGATTTTGCCTGTTACATTCTGCTTAGTGCTGACTGGTATTGGGGAAAGTCCTCTCTAATCATGCTATTTTTGTTTTTATTTTGTCTCCACTCCTAGGTGCCAGATGTGACATCCAGATGACCCAGGCTCAATCCTCCCTGTCTGCATCTCTGGGAGAAAGAGTCATTATGAAATGCCGGGCAAGTGAGAATATTTATAGTAACATAGCATGGTAACAACAGAAAGCAGGGAAAGCTCCTAAGCTCCTGATCTATTATGCAAATACCTTGGCAGATGGGGTCCCATCCAGGTTCAGTGTCAGTGGGTCTGGGACAGATTATTCTCTCACCATCAACGACCTGGACCCTGAAGATTTTTCAACCTATTACTGTCAACAGTATAGAAACTTTCCTCTCACAGTGATACAAGTCATAACATAAACATCCATGTAAGCAGAACTGAGAGGCTGGCCTAACCCACATGTTTTTCCTCTCTAGTCATACACTGATGCTGTTTCTCGGATGTACCAGGATTTTTAACAAAGCTCGTGGAGATGCATTTGTTTTGATAGAAGAGGCTAGCTAGTTTTCTGTCATGTAACTATCTTCTTTCTTTTCCTCTTCAGCAAATCAGATTACCAATATCTTTTCTGCCTTAACAGAGGACACAGTCATTCCCCATGAGAAGTCTATATTATATCTCTACTGGGACTCAAACCAAAGTATGGATGTTATAGTGCATATTCCATCACATACTGTTTAAATACAGAAAATTAACTTAAAATATCCAGTATTTAAAAGCAATAAATACTACTGAGAGAAGCTTATAATAGAAAGGATTCTTGATTTTCTTACAAAAGCTAGAGCATATATGTAAGAGGAAAAAAAAGGCTCCCTATCTACTCTGCTGTGTCTTAAAATTCCAGCAGAGGGGGTTGATCTTAGCTGTCTGCAGCACTTCACATAGGATTTTTTTTCTGTCTCCTATTTTCATTGGTCTGCTTATCAAATAATCTTTGTTAATGCCCGGCTGGTGCTCTGGAGAGGGTCCAGGGTAGATTCTCTGGTATTGGATTGCGGATGCCCTTCTAGTTCGCTTTATCTTTTGGGTGACTAGAGCTGATGGCTCAGGCAACTGATCAGAATTGAAAGAAGAAAAAGGAAAGAAAGGGAAAAAGAGCACAAGGTTTCTTCTCTAGGGACTGGCTGTACTGCGGCTGAGGAGAACTTAAACTGACCACCTTTTTCCTATGGCTGAGGCTGTAAAAGCGGCTTCTGGCTAGAAACTGCATGGGGTCGTAAAAGGAGGCTCTTTGATCTGTAGATAGGCCTCTTTGCGGAGATCTCCAATAAGTTGGTGTAAACTTAGGCTTATTAGCTGTAGAAGGCTGATGCCCCTGAGTCTGCTAACTTATTTGCTAATCTACAGAGAAATAAGAAGTAAGAGAGAGAGAGAGATAGAAAATAAACCACTCACACACATACATTCAAGAGAAGAGGACCAGGAGAAAAGGTGGATGAAGTCAGGCATTTTAACTTCAACTGAAGTTAAGCTGCTCAATCTTTTCTCCTCTGTTCTCCTTCATTTTCTCCTCTGTTCTCCTTCATTTATCTCTCGTTCTCCTTCATTTTCTCCTTTGTTCCCCTTCATTTCTCTCTCGTTCTCCTTCCTTTTCTCCTTTTCTCCTGCTCACGTTTATTGTAGCCCATATATATACTTCTGAGAAAAGGGAATTACCTCATAGTTAGAAGAGTACAATTAATCACAAAAGCAGATGAATTCTAAAATACAACAGGTTACATGCTTTAAATCTAAACATTTCTTATCTATGTATCCATTACGTAAGTTCATGGTGAGTACAAAATGACGAAGGTTGGCAGGGTCTAAGGTTAACAGGGTCTACATTGTCCAGCTATGTCTTAGTTCATATGAGCTCAGGACAATAATTTTGTCTGTCTTTCATTCTAAGAAACAGAGTAAATTCAGACATCTCTAGGTAACTTCATTCCACATAGGTTCACATGGAGTTTAAACAAATTTGGCTATATTTATGGTAGGCTTATCTGAAGCCACAAATCTGCTGGTAGGCTATCCTAAGTGAGGCATCTGGAGATCCACAAAGGCATTTATTGCAGCCATAAACCAACTTTAACTTTTAAAACTATTTGAGCCAAATCAGGAATTCCATAATCAGGGATTAATTCATTTGGATAACAAAAAGTACATCTTAAATATGATCCTCTAGGAAGTTTGCTCAATCAGAGCTGGTCAGTACCCAGAAGCTAACAATTCACACCAATGCCAGATGTATTTATTTTTGGTTTTTCGAGACAGGGTTTCTCTGTGTAATCTTGGCTATCCTGGACTCGCTTTGTAGACCGGGCTGGCCATGAATGTAGTCCTGGCTGTCCTGGACTCACTTTGTAGACCAAGCTGGCCTTAGACTCACAGTGATTCACCTGCCTCTGCCTCCCTGGGTGCTGGGATTAAAGGCATGCGCCACCATGCCCGGTTCTAATGCCAGAATTCAGAGAGATGCAGTAGTGCACAATTGACAGGGTAGTCAGAGGTTGGAAGCAGTTCTGGGGTACTTCACAATACAGACCTTGCAAATATTGGATCACCTTCAGAGATCTCTCATGCCTCCTGGACTTTCCCAAATCAATGGCTCCTGACAGCATGTCAGAGGCTGGAAGCAGTTTTGGGGTACATCGTGGTATAAGACCTTGCAAACACCAGATCACCTCCTAGACAGCCCACATGCCTAGTGAGCTCCCTGAACAGGGCGGCTCTTGGCAAATCTTGACCAATAACAGTAATATGACTGTGAATTCCACTATGTGCAGTGGAATACTTCCACTGCGCCTATATGAATACTTCCACATTTGTGAAATCATAGATTATAATGGGTTGTCTTAAACATGTTTCCAAAAGTTGTATTAATAAAGGATTATTACCCCAGAGCATAGTTTTAAAAACAAAATATAACACCAACACAACACAACAATAGTAATCTATACTCATTGTTTTTAAAATATGATCTAATTCTTATCACTTTATGATGTTCAATTCATTTACCCACCTATCTGTAAACCTACAGTACACTCATGATTACTTATTATAATTTTATACAAAGGAGAAAAAATCAACTCAGAGGATACAATGGCACTGTCCTATGAATCACATTTTATTACTTAAGCTTTGTAAAATTTCTTACATGAATTATAGACTTAGTTTATAAACCTTAGAAACTCTTTTAGGAGTATCAGTTGCATTACATGGGTTTATGTGAAAATTTGAGAAGATATACATTTAAATGTAGTTCATAGAGCTGGAGAGAAAGAATGACCAGTGGCCAAGACACTTGCCTTTTTTGAAGTGGATCCATAACTTCAGTTCCAAAGCATCCAGCACCATATTCTGGAATTTGAGGCACATAGACACATAAACATTGTTCTTACAAACATGAAATAAAAACATTCATACACACAAAAATATTTTTAAAGTGTTTTATGTTGGGCATGTTGGCACATACAACTTTATTTCCATTACAAAAAATGAAGATTCAGGTGGATCTTTATGTTCAAGGCCAATGTGGTCTAAGAAGCCAGTTCCAGGACAGCCACAGATTTGTTACACATAACAACCTTGGCTCAAAAAAAGCCAAAACAGTGGTTCACATAATAGCACAGACACATTCACTATTCATTGGTGTCACAGTTAATGTACCGAGGATGTTCTGTAGTCCTCCTTTTATGTAGAGATTTTATTGCAATTACGTCTAAATGTTTAGGTTGAGATCTCATTCTTTATGCATTTGCATACTAGTGTTACCAGCAAACATTATATTTAATGTCTTTTATCGATAATTTCTTGCAACATTTGGTCCATCTGTGTTATTGTTTTGGATACAAGTTAAAAGAGTAGATATTTTGGTCTTTTTATAATCTGAGTCATAAAATGTCCAACATTTTCTCATTAGGTATTATGTTTGCCTAAGCTTTATAGACAGCACAAGAAGATATTTTTGTCCATAAGTGTTCTCTTTCAATTTACCATGAATAACTATTGACTCCCACAAAAATTATTTTTTAGACACTGTAGAGTTATTATGCAATTCTTCTTACTTTTCAGAAGGCTACAGTGTATAATGACTTTGCCTTGTGAAATACATTCCACAGGGTCATGATGCATCTCAGGAAAGAAACGAGGTGATGAATGTGGAGAATCAGAGGGATAGGAAGAGGAGGGAGAACATTAGGAATAGACACTAAAAGAAAATTTACTTAATTTCTTTTATTTATATCCTTGTCTTACTTTACATACCAGTCAAAGCAACTTTTTTTCTTAATCTATTTCTTTTGTTTTTTACATACACATTTATATTATTCCACATATATACAATAAGCTACCTATAGCAAGAAGAACCATGACACAATCACGAAGTATATAAATGTTACATTCTTAGTGTTTTGGGTATTTGTATTTGACAGTCTTGAAGAAAACATCTTTCCTGACTTGGTACATATAAAATTCTGAATGTAAATCAATCTACATCACATCTTGTCATTATCAGCTTAAAATATCTATCTAGACCTAAAAACATTAACCTATAAACAACTAAGCTTCATTGTAAAACTAAGTAACCTGGTCTTCACCTCCATCAGAGACTTGAGAAGGAGTAAACTTGTTTACCCTAGTATGATGGGTGTGCAGGTTAGCAGCTTTCCAAATGAAAAGATGGCAGAGACAGTTTTCTACCTAAATTATCACCCAAAACTCTCTATTTTGTTTGATCATATTCTTCAGCCTTCTGGCCCAAAATATCTGACAGACATATTTGTGAGGCAGGAACTGTTGAGGACTTGTTTACCCTGTCTTGGCAGAGTTTGGCCATCAACTCTGCCTGCATCCAAGCTTGTCCTCTTTTAAGCAGAATTCTGTCTGTTGTAGAAACAGGCTCTGACATAACTCTGGTGCCCCCAATTTGATCATTTCCCCATGGTGTGGTGGGGAGGCCTGATGAGACCTGAAAGGTTGTTGTCATATGGTATGGGAGAAGATGCCCTTCTGTTAGAGGTCTAGAGGAGGGGAATAGGTTGGAAGAGAGACAGAGAGTGGGAATGGAAAGATACAAGTGAAGAGATAACACGTGGGTTGTAATCTGAATAAGTTATAATAAATTAAAATAAAAAATAAAACAAGAACAAAAGAACTGACTTGATTTATTTCTACTTAATGTAATTTTGACATAGACATAAAGTCTTACTTAATGTGTTACCTTCTGAGGAAAACAGAACTTCACCTAGACAGAAGTATTATTTCTATAAAATACAACACATAGGACTTGCTCTTAGGTTATATGATCAAATAACAATTTCTGTTTTTATCCTTCACTCCACTGTTAAACCAAATAATAGGTCAAGGGTTTGCTATTGATATCTACTATGTTGTGTTCATGTATCAAATTCAACAACCTGGTTACATTATTTAAATCCTGAACTTTCTTGAAAAAAATTTCAGGATAATTTTTACTCATGCAAAGATAGACAGAAAAATGTTTGGGGATGTATTCTACATTTTGTGGGTATTGTTTTCGTTTTTAAAACTGAACTTTTAAATTTTCAAGTGTTCATTTCTTTTTTATGAAAATATTGAAGAAATCAAAGATTTTCACCATAAGGATTTTTATATGATAAGAATCTCCAAATAGCTTATTTGAATGATTCTGGGGGTACTAAGGTTCTTCTTTTCACAAATAATCAATAGCAGAAGCACAGATTTTAAACACACAGATGTGTTACAAGGAAGGGATGCATAACTTGCATAACTTGAAGACATGGTAAATAGCCAGATGCACTTTGTATTATCTGTGTGTCTTTATCTACTATGAGTGCATTTTGAAACTGAGTTCCCTCAAATTTCAGTGGCAGTGGACCTAGGAGAGATTCAGCTCTCTTTATCAGGAGTCTTGAGCTTGAGCATTTTGAAACACATTAGTGTCAAGAGCATAATGTTTTCCCAAATCACAGTGATACAAGTTATACCAAAACTTTCATGGGAAGAAGAAGTCAGAGGATGGGCTGCCTAGTTGCTCAACCCACTATTTCATGTTCTGAAAACCCTTTCTATTTGACAGGTGGTATAGTTTGGATGGAAATGAATGCATAGGATCATATGTTTTAATGATTACTCTCTGGTTAGTGGCACTATTTGAGAAGAATTAAATGTAGCCTTGTCGGAAGAAGTATGCCACTGGGGTAGCCTTTGGGGTTTCAGAATAAATGTGTCAGACTCACTCTCTATCATTTATCTTCAGTTCTATCTCCCTATCTATCTATCTACCTATCTATCTATCTATCATTTATCTGTCTATCCATTTCCACCTCCATATCTCTCTCTCTCTTCCTACAACTTGCCAATCAAATGTGAGTTCTCAGATACACCTCTAGTACGATGTCTGCCTACCTGCTAACGTGCTGCTGGCTATGATGTTCACGAACTCACCCTCTGAAACTTCGAGAAAGACCTTGTTAAGTGCTTCCAAACATGAAGTCCATAGCTTTGAGCTATGCTGAACATGGTCATTTTCATATGACTTCATTTGTAGAATGTAATTCCCTATCCTTTTGTACCCTAAATGACTTTTAATTTTGATTTGAATTTTAGATAATTGCTATTTTTCCATTGCTGTGATTCTTAATTTGTCTTTTTCCATCACACTGACATTACAACTACCTGTAGCTTTCTGTCTTGCAAATCTAACTTGCCTCCTCAAATAGGAAAATAAATGACCACTTAAGTACCCAAACTCTCAACTCCTTGTCACCTAAAAGCTGTAAAAGAGGACCCTAAGACTTTCTGCACAAATATGCACAATACCTAACCAAAGCATCTTAGCAAGAGAATCTTAACTTTAGCATTGTCCACCTTAGTCAGTAGTTTTTCTTACACTATAACTCCCTTGTTACTTGTCAAAACATACAACACAAATCATGTGGTTTCCTTTAGAGAAACAAAAAGACTCAGATTCTTCCTTTGTATCAACTCCTGTTTGTAGTTCTAACTTATCTCTGCCATCCAAATATCTTCAAACATAATGGCTTGATTATCTCAGTGTTCTGGAGCACAAAATACACATTGATCTATAGGCAAGGTGTGCAGAAGATTGGAGATATGGTTCAGTGGTTCACAACACTGGATGTTTGTTCAGTGGACCTGGATTCAGTTCCCAGTTCCCATATAGATGCTCATAAAGCTGTGAAACTTTAGTTTGGGGCAATCTGACCCAGTTTTTAGCATATCCAGGCACAAGACAGGCTCAGGCTACATATATATATACACATACATACATAGAGGCTATTGCATATCGCTATAAAATAAAATCAAGTCTTTAGAAATAATCAAGAAGTACAAAGTGCTGTGTTTCTCCAGAAAAACAGAAGAGACCATCTGATTTCTGCTTTCCCAACTCCAAGATAGAGACTTTCTCACCATGTTGTATGGCCTCTTCTTTCATGGCCTCAGCATGCCTTTTCCTTGTCATAATCCCTATTGGGTATAACTGCCATCCCTTTCATTGTTCAACCCCTTTTGAGTACAGTGGTCACCTTGATATTGTAATACAATATTATTTTTTAAAATACTTATTTTATTTTCAATTATGTGTAGTTTAAATTTGTGTATATATATATATATATATATATATATATATATATATATATATATATATGTGTGTGTGTGTGTGTGTGTGTGTGTGCTGGGAACAAAGCTCAGGCCATCTCTAAGAGCAGTAGATGCTCCATGTGTGTGTGGGTGTGTGTATGTGGGTGTGTGTGTACATATGAGAATGTATTATGGGAATGAAATTTCCAAAAGGTCAAAAGAAAGTTCGAGTTACAGTTAGACCCATCCAGCATGGATGGTGAAAAAGGAGTTTAGGTACTCTCCAAGAAATTTACATGCTCTTAATTCCTGAGCCAAATCCCCAACATTCAGTAAAATTATAAATATTAGGGATTATTCATCTCACCACAAATTTCATCAATCTGACTTGCCTGTTCTATGACAAAATAGAAATATTTGTAAATTATTTTATTTACTTTACATCCCTATTCTAACCCCTCCCATATCTCCTCTAGTCATATCTTCCCTCCCTCATCTCTCCTCCCTGCCTACCCAGTCTTCAGAAAGGACGAGCCTTCCTCTCCTATCATCTGACCCCAGCCTATGAAGCCTCATCTGGACTACCTGTATCCTCTTCCTCTGTGGACTGGCAAGGCCACCCTGGCAGGGGAAAGTAATCAATGAGTGGGCACCAGAGTCTATGGCAGAGATATCCCCTATTCCCCATATTATGGGACCCACAAGGAGGTTGTGCTGCCTATGTACTACATATGAGCAGTCTAGGTCCTTTTCTTGCATGGTCCTTGGTTGATGCATCAGTCTCTGCAGCAACCCCGCCCCCACTGCCACATACTTGTTGGCTTCATTGTCTTCTTGTGGAGCTCCTGTCCCTCCCAGGTCCTTCTATCCCCCAACTGTTGTTAAATGTGTGATTTAATAATCTTTATTATCAGGCCTATAATTATTGTTATTGCAATATAACCCACTAGCAATCAATCAAGACACAGACACCTGTTATATTCTAAAAATAGTCTTATTTAACCTGCAGCAAGGCAGATATTAATACTCTAAACTACTTCCCAGAATGGTATCCCATACCTGTCCCAATCCCATGCCATCTGCCTCTAATAATTTTGAACAAGATACCTCCCATCCATAATCCCAAATACTTGCTAATGTTCTTCATATGGGCCAAATCCTCCATCCATAGGATGTACTTCTCTTCCATGTAACCCATGGCAGCCTTCTTCTTTTCTCCTTCTGGTCTCTCTTTTTCTTCCCAAGATTCTCTCTGTCTCTCCAAGCCCAGGAACCTTAGCCACACCTATCTCATTTGTCCTGCCCAGGTGCAATGGATTTTTATTAATTAGAATAAAAACACATCAGATCATCCTCCAACACCCAACTTCCCTAAGACTCCTTGTGCTCCACCTCAAATTTTGCCTAGGAATATTAGTCTCTGCTTTGATCCCCCACTGGATGGAGTCTTTCAGATAACCTCTATGGTATGTTCCTATCCCGTTCCTTCTCTTTAACCACTTCTGGTGTCATTTAGATTTGCCCTTCTAAATGATAATAAACCATCCTCCCTAGGATGGCCCTTGTTATTTAGCTTCTTTAGGTGTGTCTACTCTAGTGTGCTTATCCTATAGCATGTGGTTAATATCTGCTTACAAGTGAATATATACCATGCATGTCTTTCTGGGTCTGGTTCTCTCATTCAAGATAATCTTTTCTAGTTCCATCCATTTGCTTGCAGACTTCAAGAACAAAACAACAGCCTACAGACTAGGAAAAGATCTTCAACAATGCTACATGCAAGAAAGGACTAATATCCAGAGTATATAAATAACTTGAGAAATTAAATACCACCAAACCAAATAATCCAATTAAAAACCGAGGTACAAAGATAAACAGAATTCTCAACAGAGGAATAGCAAATGGCCAAGAAACACTTAAAGAAATGCTTAACGTCATTACTCATCAGGGAAATGGCAAATCAAAACAACTCTTAGATTCTATCCTACACCTATAGAATGGCAAAATTCAAAAACTCAAGCAACAACACATACTGGCAAAGATATGTAGAAAGGGGAACATTTCTCCATTGCTAGTGGGGTTGCAAACTTGTACAACCATTTTGAAAATTAATCTTGCACCTTCTCAGAAAATTGGGAATAGCTCTACCTCAAGACCCAGTTATACCATACCTGGGCATATACCTGAAAGATGGTCCACCATAGAACAGGGAAGGACATTTACTCAACTATGTTGATAGCAGCTTTATTCATAATAGCCAGAATCTGGAAACAACCTAGATGTTCCTCAACTGAAGAATGGGTAAAGAAACTGTGGTAAATTTACACAAAGAATAGAAATCTTAACAAATTTGTAAGAAAAAATTTTAAAGGGAAACAATCCTTGTCTTCATCATGAGTACCTAAGAATTGGACACAATCATTCTGCTGTGTGTAATGAACATCGCATGATACACAGCTACTTACTTTGTTTTGTTGTTAATGCTGTTGTTTATTTGTTTTTGGTAAGATTTTTAACTTCTGCAATCTTGTGTCTCAGTAAAAAAAAATTACTGTACATAGAACATCTCAGGCTTACACTTCTGATGCCATGGGTTTTTACTTGTATTACTATAGGAGAAAGGTTGTCACGTTGTACAGAGTAAGAAGTTGCCTCATCTTTGGGCTCCAGGCAGTTTAAGGTGAAAGAATCATCTGAAAAAACCCACCCTCAGTGAACCCTGATGAGAGTCTGTGCTACACGCTGGATGGCTATAGACCAGGAGCTTCAGAGATTTCCCTGCTTCCTTTTGATACTAAGATATCCATGTTTCAATATTCGGAATTGCCAGGCAGATGATGATTACTTTGACTTGCAGAGATGCAGTCAAAGAGAGAAGAAACTAGGTTTTTGTGTGCTACACTCTATTCTTGATTTTGGAATGTTAAAAAGAGGTGTCCTCATCACTAGCATTGTAAAATTTTTCCAAATGATAAAGATGCACTGAACACTGTTGCCATAATGTTCTTGTGGACTCTGTACGGTTTAACTTTGTTCATTCAAATGATGATTTCTCTACCCCACTATCTGGCTTCAATCTGGACATTGCATTGCAATATTTATTCTATATATATCCTGTCTGAAGTTTGTGTAAACATGCCACCATTTGTTCTCTGTATTGCCAATAAAAACCAACTAGTCAATGCTGAACAATCAGAGAGAATAGGGTTGGACATGCTGTTCCAGTTTGGGGAGTATAAAAGAGGAAGAGATGGAGGGTAGAGGAAACATCTGGAGAAATGAACCAGGCCTAGGAGATGATTTAAAGGCAAATATAAAGTGGAAAATCAGAATGTGAGGAAACTACTAGTATGGAGGTTTAGGATGGAGTGATTATTGCACAATGTTGTGCTATAAGCTAATTAAATAGATTTTGGTCTCTTTGTGTGGTTATTTGGGTTATTTGGGTTATTTTGGTTATTTGACTACTAGTAACAGGGGCCATGCAGACTGAAAAGGAAACCCTCTAACCAGACAAGACTTCTAGTGGAGGGAGGAGAACATCGATTCACCCACACAAACTTCAAACCAAAATTTACCTTGCCTGTAAGATGTGTAGGGATAAAGATAGAACAGCACATAGAGCAGAAATTGAGGGAATGTCCAGACAATGCCTAGCTGCACCCCAGACTCACCCCTTGGAAGACAGCTAATCCCTGACACTATTAATGTCATTCTGCTATGCTTTCAGAGAAGAGTCTAGCAGAGTTTTTCTCAGAAAGGATCCACCCAGCAGTGGTTCAAAACAGATGCTGAGACACACAGCTAAACATTGGGAGAAGCATAGGGAGTCTTGTGGAAAAGTGGGGGGAAAGATAAGAGGACAAAGAGGTGAGAGGAGCTCCACAAGCCCAATAGAGCCAGCTAGCCAGGGCCCAGAAAGGCTTATGAGACTGAAGCACCTATCAAAGACCATGTATGGATTGGGCCTAGGCCCTTTATACAGACATAGCCAATGATCAGGTCAGTCTTCATGTGGGTCCTCTAGTAATGGGAACAGGGCCTGTATCTGACATAGACTCTGTTGCCTGATTTTTTATCACTTCCTCATTGTGGGACTGCCTTTCCAGGCCACAGGGAAAGAAGACATCCTCAGTCATGATACAATTTGATTATCTAGAGTGGGTTTGTAGGGGGCTCTCCTTTTCTGAGGAATAGAAGGGATGCAGAATAGGGAGAGATAGTATGCCTGGATGAAGAGGAGGGAGGGGGCTACAACTGGTATATAAAATAAATAAGTAAAATTTAAAAACTGAACATTTTGAAATATTAAAAATAGTCCTGGTGTGACTTGATGTACAGGGGAGGGTTTGTACAGTAGGAGTGTTGCTTCCTTTTTCTGAGGAGAAGGGGAACAGAGAAAGGAGAAAGAGGGTGGAAGGGTAAGATCAAGTGGAAAAGATGAGGGGATCTGTGATCAGGATGTAAGACAAACAAGTAATAAATTTAATTAAAAAAATAACCCTGAAGGTCTGCTTCCTAAGCAACAGAGTAGGAAGACACACAGATCTCAAGGTGAACAAGTATTTATTCAATATATATGATTTAACCCATACTTTCTTAGGAAGGTATAATCTAAACCAAACCATTTAATATGTAACTCAATCTAAGGCCAATTGGTAAAGGAAAGTTGAGTGCTTTTGGAATTCCCTTTGTACTTACATATATCATTAAAGGAGGTGGGGTAAGAATTCAGATCCCAGATGCCTGGCCAAAATATGATTTGCTTATTGTTTTAGGTTGAGAGGAACTGTCATCCTCTGTTATCATCCGCTGAACGTGCGCTGAGTGAACCTTGCATCACGAGAAAGCAAGACTGTCTTCTAAGCCTCAAAGATAAGAGAGCCACAGATATAGCTGTTAGATGTCAGCAGGAAGAAAGTGAAGTGAAGAAGCATGTAGACCAATATACTGTTAATCCATCCCAAAGCTGCTGGGTTGTACTCCCAATGGGGAGGATGCCTGTATATTGAAGAATCTGCTTTATGACTAGGTTTTCTTTTTCTCACCCACCCATCACTCAAGTCAAGGCCCCTGTTAAATCGTCAGTGTTGTGCTCACACTGAAATACTGTATAGCCTTTCTTAATTATGTTTCTAAAAGACCTCAAGGAGTCCCTGGATCTAGGACAAGTGTCTGAAGACTGAATAGATTCTATTTCTCTTAACGATAATTAATGCTGGATGGCCAATGCAAAGACATATTTGTCTTACAAAGATGCTGACACATTCCAGCATCTCAGCTTGTTTGGAAACTGAGAAGCAGATGAGGAGGCTATTGACTAAATCAGGATAATTTATCTAGTTACTGCTCAAGAGTGAAAGGTGAAAATATTCGTAATACACAGCAGAGCCACATATTGAGTGGCAGTGTTTTGTGTTATAGTATTCAAGTCTATCATCACTAGTAAAACCTTTATACTGAGAAATAGTAGCAAAAGGCAGAAAATGGCAAAATACGGAGCATCCCAAGCTGACAAAATGGTGTACCCATTTCCTCTGTAATATGAAAGTACCTCTCTCTTTATATAGAATTGGAACTTCAGGTGATATAGGTTGCTGGGCTCAAGGCTTTCTTTGCATTCTTTGTAAGTATGAATAAGCCATAAAAGCTCATTTTACTCAAGTAAACATGGACCTGAAAAGTTATCCATTTAATTTAAAGTAATGACTACTCCATACTCCAAACATGTCACAAGGAGAATACATAATAAATATTTTTTAACCAATCAGAATTATTTGAGTGAGTTAAAAATCTAATAGACTCTTCTCTGTTATATATGCATGAAAGCAGGGTATTCTTCTATATTATACAAGTATATCTTTGAAATATATTATTCAAAATAGTTTGCATATATTATGAATGTCATCTATTGTATTAATACGTTAAATGAAATTCATTTGTATACAACAGGCCTACTGATATTTTTTCTTGTTTTCTTTTCTTTTATTAATTTTACTTTATTAATTTATTCATATTACATCTCAATGGTTATCCACTCCCTTATATCCTCTCATTCCTCCCTCCCTCCCCTTTTCCCCTTACTCCCCTCCCCTATGACTTTGACTGAGAGGGACTTCCTACCCCTGTATAAGTTAAGGCTTTCATGGGACATGCTCCTTGGGCTAGTGTGCAGATATAAGTGAGTATATACTATTTGACTCTTTCTGCTTCTGAGTTAACTCACTCATTATGATCATTTCTAGCTCAATCCATTTATCCACAAATTTTGGGAATTCCTTCTTTTTAATAACTGAGTATTATTCCATAGAGTATATGTACCACAGTTTCTTTATCCATTGTTCTACTGAGGGACACTTAGGCTGTTTCCAGGTTCTGGTTATTATGAATAAAGCTGCTATGAACATGGTTGAGCAAATTTTCTTGTTGTGTGCTGGAGCATCTTCTGGGTATATTCCAAGGAGTGGAATAGCTGGGTCTTGAGAAAGCCCTATTCCCATTTTTCTTAGATAGCACCAGATAGATTTCCAAAGTGGCTGTACTAGTTTGCATTCCCACCAGCAATGAAGGAGTGTTCCTCTCTCCCCACATCCTTACCAGCATGTGGTGTCGCTTGAATTTTTGATCTTAGCCATTCTGATGGGTGTAAGATGGAATCTCAGAGTTGTTTTGATTTGCATTTCCCTGATGACTAAGGAGGTTGAGCATTTCTTTAAGTGTTTCTCAGCCATTTGATATTCCTTTGTTGAGAATTCTGTTTAGTTCCAAGCCTCATTTCTCAATTCGGTTATTTGGTTTGGTGGTGCTTAATTTCTTGAGTTCTTTATACATTTTGGATATTAGACCTTTGTCAGATGTAGGGTTGGTGAAGAACTTTTCCCAGTCTGTAGGCTGTCACTTGGTTCTCCTGACAGTGTCTCCTGCTTTACAGAAGCTTCTCAGCCTCATGAGGTCCCATTTATTAATTGTTGACCACAAGGCCTGGGCTGTTGATGTTATGTTCAGGAAGATGTCTCCTGTGCCAATGTGTTCCAGGCCCTTCCCCACTTTTTCTTCTATTTGACTTAGTGTCTCTGGTTTTATGTTGAGGTCTTTGATCCACTGGGATTTAAGTTTCCTGCAAGGTGACAAATATATGTCCAGTTGCATTTTTTTACACATAGACCTCCAGTTGGACAAGCACCATTTGTTGAAGATGCTATCCATTTTCCATTGAATGGATTTGGCTTCTTTGTCAAAAATCAAGTGACCATATGTGTGTGGATTCATATCTGGGCCTTCAATTTGATTCCAATTATCAACCAGCCTGTTGCTGTGCCAGTACCATGCTATTTTAATTACTATTGCTTTATAGTACAGTTTGATATCAGGTATGGAGATTCCTCCAGAGCACCTTTTATTGTACAAGATTGTTTTAGCTATTCTGGGTTTTTTGTTTTTCCATATGAAGTTCAGAATTGAACTTTCAATGTCTTTAAAAAATTGTGTAGGTATTTTGATAGGGATTGCATTGAATCTGTAGATTGCTTTTGGTAGGATGGCCATTTTTACTATGTTAATTCTCCTGATCCATGAGCAAGGAATATCATTCCATCTTCTCAGGTCATCTTCAATCTCTTTCTTCAGAGTTTTGAAATATTTTTCATACAAGTCCTTCACTTGCTTAGTTAGGGTAACTCCTAGATATTTTATATTGCTTGTGGCTAATGTGAAGGGTGTGTATTTCCTAATTTCTTCCTCTGCAAGGTTGTCATTTGTATATAGGAAGGCTACAGACGTTTTTGAGTTAATTTTGTATCCAGCCAATTCGCTGAAGGTGTTTATCAGCTTTAGGAGTTCTCTGGTGGAATTTTGAGGGTCACTTATGTACACTATCATATCATCTGCAAAGAGGGATAATTTGACTTCCTCCTTTCCCATTTGTATACCCTTGATCTCCTTTTGTTGTCTTATTGCTCTGGCTAGAACTTCAAGTACTATATTGAAGAGATATGGAGAGAGTGTTCAGCCTTGCCTTGTTCCCGATTTTAGAGGAAATTACTTGAGTATCTCACCATTTACTTTGATTTTGGCTATTGGCTTGCTGTATATAGCCTTTATTATGTTGAGGAAAGTGCCTTGTATCCCTGATCTCTCTAAAACTTTAAACATGAATGGGTGTTGAATTTTATCAAATGCCTTCTCTGCATCCAAGGAGATGAACATGTGGTTTTTTATTTTCAGTTTGTTTATATGGTGGATTACATTGATGGATTTCCGTATATTAAACCATCCCTGCATGCCTGGAATGAAGCCTACTTGGTCATGATGAATGATATCTTTGATGTGCTCCTGTATTCGTTTTGCAAGTATTTTATTTAGTATTTTTGCATCTATGTTCATAAGAGAAATTGGTCTGAAATTCTCTTTCTTTGTTGAGTCTTTGTGAGGTTTAGGTATCAATGAGACTATGGCCTCATAGAATGAATTTGGTAATTTTCCATCCATTTCTATCTTTTGGAGTAGCTTGAAGAGTATCAGTATTAGCTCGCCCTTGAAAGTCTGGTAGAATTCTGCACTGAAACCATTTGGCCCTGGGCTTTTTTTGGTTGGGAGACCATCGATGATTGCTTCTATTTCTGTAGGGGAAATGGGACTATTTAGCTTGTTTATCTGTTCTTCATTCAACTTTGGCAAGTGAACTTGTTCAAGAAAATCGTCCATTTCCCTTAGATTTTCAAATTTTGTGGTGTATATGCCTTCAAAGTAGGATCTTATGATTCTTTGAATTTCTTCACTGTCTGTTGTTATGTCTCCCTTTTCATTTCTGATTTTGTTGATTTCAATACTGTCTCTCTGCCTTTTCGTTAGTTTGGCTAACAGTCTGTCTATCTTGTTGATATTCTCAAAGAACCAGCTTTTGGTTTTGTTGATTCTTTGGACTGTTTTCTTAGTTTCTAATTTGTTAATTTCAGCCCTGAGTTTGATTATTTCCAGGCGTCTACTTCTCTTGGGTGTTTCTGCTTCTTTTTTTTTTTTTCTAGGGCTTCCAGTTGTGTCGTTAAGATGCTTATGTGCGATGTTTCCAATTTCTTTTTAAAGACACTTAGTGCTATGAATTTTCCTCTTAGCACTGCTTTCAATGTATCCCACAAATTTGGGTATGTAGTTCCTTCATTTTCATTGAATTTCAGGAACTCCTTGATTTCTTTCTTTATTTCTTCCCTGACCCAGGTGTCATTTAGCAGAGAGTTGTTTAGTTTCCACTTACGTGTAGGCTTTTTGTTATTTCTGTTGTTGTTGAATTGCAGCCTAAGAGCATGGTGATCTGATAGGATACAAAGTATTATTTTAATCCTCTTGTATCTATTGAGGCTTGCTTTGTGACCTATGATGTGATCAATTTTGGAAAAGGTTCCACAGGGTGCAGAGAAGAAGGTGTATTCTTTCTTGTTTGGTGAAAGGTTCTATAGATATCTGTTAGATCCATTTGACCCATGGCATTGGTTAACGATGTTATTTCTCGTCTTAGTTTCTGTTTCTATGACTTATCCTTAAGTGAAAGTGGGGTGTTGAAGTCTCCCACTATTATTGTGTGGGGATCGATGTGTGGTTTAAGCTTTTTTAGGAGATCTTTTACAAATGTGGGTGCCCTTGTATTGGGAGCATAGATGTTCAGAATTGTGATGTCATGTTGGTTGACTTTACCTTTGATGAGTATGAAGTGTCCTTTCTCATCCCTTTTGATTAATTTTGGTTGAAAGTCTATTTTTTTCAATACTAAAATGGCTATGCCTGCTTGCTTCTTGTGACCATTTGCTTGGAATATTTTTTTAAACCTTTTACCCTGAGGTAATGCCTTTCATTATGGGTGAGATGTGTATCTTGAATGCAGAAGAATGTTGGATCTTGTTTATGCACCCATTCAGTTAGTCTGTGTCTTTTTATTGGAGAATTGAGGCCATTGATGTTGAGAGATATTAATGACCCGTGACTGTTAAGAGTCTTAATTTTGATGTTGTTTCCAGTCGAGCGTTTGTGTTGTTGTGTTTTTGCCATGGGATAGTTATCTATTTCCTGGGTAGTTTTGGTTGTAGCTTGACCTTTTGGGATGGACTTTTCCTTCTAGCACCTTCTGTAAAGCTGGGTTTGTGGATAGGTACTGTTTGAATTTGTTTTTGTCCTGGAATATTTTGTTTTCTCCATCAATGGTTATTGATAATTTTGCTGGGTAAAGTAGTCTGGCCTGGCATCTGTGGTCTCTTAGGGTTTTCAGGATCTCTGTCCAGGCCCTTCTGGCTTTTATGGTCTCTGCTGAGAAGTCGAGTGTAATTCTGATAGGTTTACCATTAAATGTTATTTGGCCCTTTTCCCTTGCAGCTTTTAATATTTTTTCTTTGTTCTGCATGTTTTGTGTTTTGATTATTATGTGACGGGCAGTTTTTCTTTTCTGGTCAATTCTATTTGGTGTTCTGTAGGCCTCTTGTATGTTTACAGGCATCTCTTTCTTTAGATTGGGGAAATTTTCTTCTATGATTTTTTGAGAATAGTTTCTGGGTCTTGGAGTCTGATATCTTCTCTTCCTTCAATGCCTATTATCCTCAAATTTCTTCTTTTCATGGTGTCCTTAATTTTTGGGATGTTTTGTGTCAGGAGTTTTCCAGATTTGGCATTTTCTTTAATGGTTGATTCAAGACCTGTGATTGTATCTTCTAGACCTGAGATTCATTCTTCCATCTCTTGGATTCTGTTAGAAAAGCTCACCTCTGTGTTGCTCGCCTTCTTCTCTGAGGTCTCACATTCTCGTTTTTCTTCTGTCTGTGTGTTTATCATTGAATCCATTTTCATTTTCAGATATTGAACTGATTTTTTGATTTCTTTCATCTGATTTTTTGTATATTCCTGAGTTTCTTCCATTGCCTCTTTATAGGTCTTCAGAGCTTGAACCGTTTTCTTTATTCCTTTCATCTGGTTGTTTCTATTTTCCTGCAATTTTTCCAGTTCCACGCTATGTGCTTCTTTTATGTCTCTCACCTGTTTGTCTGCATCTTCCTGCATTTGATTACGAATTTTATTTGTTTCCTCCATTATCGTCCTCATTACTAAGGATTTGAGGTCATTTTCTTGTATTTCCATTGTATTTGAGTTCTCTAGGTTGTTTCCTTTGGAATAGCTGGAAACTGGAAATGCCATGTCGTTTTGGGGTTTTTTGCGTACGCTTTTTTGCTGTCCTTTAGACATCTTGTCGTCTTTGTTTTTGTGGGTAGCTTCCAGAGTTAGATGGAGGGAGTCTGAAGATAGATTCACTTGTTTTCTCATGATCTCCCTAGGCTGGGAGCTCAAAGCTTCACTGGTGTGGACGTTAGGAGGTTAGCTCTATTGTTCTGGTCTCTCACAGCTGGTGATCTTCAGCCCCCCTGTGCTGTGGGTCCTGCAATTGTTCTGGGTCACTGAATGAGCATTGGGTCAGGCCAAGGTATCCACAGCCTTCTGTGATCCCTGCCCAGTCCAGCCAGGAAGACTGGGCCCGAACCATGGGCTGCAGTCAGCTAGATTTTTAGGGCCTTAACTGTCTGCCGAGCTCAGCTCGGGATTCTGGGCCCAAAATGCACACAGGGTCCAGCCAGATTTTTTGGGCTGGGACTATGCACCAAGCTCAGCTAGGGCCTTTTTGCCCAAAGTGCGTGCTGTGGTCAGTTATTGATTCAGGGCCCGAACTGTCCACCAATCTTAGCCAGGAATTCTGGATTCAAACTGCACACTGTGTCCAACCAGAGTCTTAGAGCTGGTGGAACCGAGTGCTCTGTCCAGCCTGTGTCACAGCAGGAGAACTGCGGCTGCACTGAGTCAGCGCTGGTGTTGGAACTGAGAACTCTACGCCCAGGCTGCATCACAGCAAGAGAACTGCGGCTCTGCTGAGTTAGCACTGGTCGTGGAACTGAGCTCTCTGCCCAGACTGTGTCACCGCAGGGGAGCTGCTGCTGAGCTGAGGTGGTGCCTAGGATGGAACTGAGCACTCCACCAAGCCTGCGCCACAGCAGGAGAACTGTGGCTGCTCTGAGTTAGCGCCAATGGTGGAACAAAGTGCTTTGCCCAGACTGTGTCACTGCAGGGGAGCTGCTGCTGAGCTGAGGTGGCACCTAGGGTGGAACTGAACGCTCGGCCAAGCCTGCGCCACAGCAGGAGAACTGCGGCTGCTCTGAGTTAGCATCGATTGTGGAACCAAGTTCTCCGCCCAGACTGTGTCCTTGCCTGGGAACTGCCGCTGAGCTGAGGTGGTACCTAGTGTGGAACTGAGTGCTCCACTAAGCCTTCGCCAGAGCAGCGGAGCTGTGGCCGAAGCTGAGTTAGTGCCACGGGCAGAATTGCTTGCTGGGCAGGGCCAGTACCTAGGACTCTGGGGCCGAACTGTCCACCGAATCCAGTCTGGGACCGAAGGCTCCACGCAACCCAAATCCTGCCCTGGGTCCCTTCTCCCACAGCACCTCCCACCAACCACCACACCAATCGCCTCCACTGAAGGCTATGAGCTGCAAACCTCAGCTACCGCCGCTGGTGCCACTGGTGCTGCTGCCTCTGCTGCTGCCACTCCGATCAGAGAAAATCCATGCTCCTCCCGTGTGCAGGGGCACGCAGGTCCTCTGCACCCTGGTCCCTCCGAACTGTGGAGCACTCCCGCTGCTGTGATGTTCGGAACTTGGTGTTCCTGGCTCAGAAATCTGTGCAATACACTGAATTGTTCACTGGAGCCTCCAAACGCGGTTCACACTGCTCGCCGCCATCTTGGGTATTGGAAAGATTTTCTTTTCAGGTCTATGCTATTTGGTGTTCTGTAGGCCTCTTGTATGCTCATATGCATTTGTTTCTTCATATTAGGAAAATTTTCGTCCATTATTTGATTAAAGATGTGTTCTGGGCTGTGTAGTTGGATGTCCAGTCTCTCCTGTATCCCTATTATTCGCAAGTTTCATCTTTTCATGAGGTCTTCCTAGGACCTTCTGGATCCTTCTACTTTGCTATTCTCCCATGCTTCTCTCATCTAGAGGAACACTCCTTCATTGCTGGTGGGAATGCAAAATAGTACAGCCACTTTGGAAATCTATCTGGTGCAATCTAAGAAAAATGGAAATAGGGCTTCCTCAAGACCCAGCTATTCCACTCCTTGGAATATACTCAGAAGATGCTCCAGCACACATCAAGAAAATTTGCTCAACCATGTTTATAACATCCTTATTCATAATAGCCAGAACCTGGAAACAGCCTAAGTGTCCCTCAGGAGAACAATGGATAAAGAAATTGTGGTACATATACACTATGGAATACTACACAGCTATTAAAAACAAGTAATTCCCAAAATTTGTGGATAAATGATTTGAGCTAGAAGTGATCATAATAAGTGAGTTAACCCAGAAGCAGAAAGAGTCAAATGGTATATACTCACTTGTATCTGCATACTAGCCCAAGAGCATGTACCACAAAAGCCTTCACTTACCAGGAAACTGGGACAGTGGGAGGACATCCCTTTGGGACTCTATATGAGATAAGCATGAGAGAATAGCAAAGTAGAAGGATCCAGAGGGTCCTAGAAACCTACAAGTAGAAAATTATGAAAGGCAGATTTGGGCCCAGGGGTCCTGCTCAAACTAAGGCACCAGCCAAGGACACTGCAGGCAGTAAACTTTAAACCCCTACCCAGATCTAGCAAATGGTCAGAACATTCTCCACAATTGAGTGGACAGTGGGATATGACTTTCACATGAACTCTGGTGCCTCATATTTGACCATGTCCCCTGGAGGGGGAGACCTGGTGGCACTCAGAGGAAGGATAGCAGGTTACCAAGAAGAGACTTGATACCCTATGAGCATATACAGGGGGAAGAAATCCCCCTCAGGAGCAGTCACATGGGTGGGGAATAAGGGAAAAATGGGAGGGAGGGAAAAATGGGAGGATACAAGGGATGGGATAACCATTGAGATGTAACAAGAATAAATTAATAAAAAATTTAAAAATAAAATAAATTAATAAAAAAATATAAAATAAATAAACTTAAAAAAAAGAAAACCAAAAAAAAAAAAAAGATTACTGATAATGAGACAACTTACCTCCTGGCAACACACAGCCTAACTCAAAGAGGATGATGAACATCAAAGAACCTTTTATGGAGATGGCTTCAATGTGGCAAACAAGCCACTGAGAAAAACATCTTCATTTCCACCACTGACTGAATTCTGCCTTAAAAAGGGCAAGCATGGTTGCAGGCAGAGTCAATTGCTAACTTTGCCAAGGCAGGGTAAACTAGTCTTCAATAGTTCCTGCCTCACAAATATACCTGTCAGATATATTGGGCCAGAAGGCTGAAGAAAATGCTCTAACTTTATAGAGAGTTTTGGGTGACTATTCAGGTAAAAAAAAAACACTGTTTCTGTCATCCTCTCAGTTTAGAAATCAACTAACCTGAACTCCCAGCATACTTAGATAATCAAGTTTATTCTGATGGAGTTGAAGACTAGATAGTTTAGTTTTACGATGAAGCTTAATTGTTTAGTGGTTAATATATTTTTAGGTCTGTATAGGTATTTTATATTGATAATGACAATATGTTATTGAAATGACTTTACATTCAGAAATTTAGATGCACCAAGATAGGGAAGATGTTTTCTTCAAGGCTGTCAAATACAAATAGCTAAAACACTAAGAATGCAACACTTACATAATTCCTGATTGTGTAATCTATTGCATAATCTATTGTATATATGTGTAGTAATATAAACATGTATATAAAAATTAAAATAAAGAAAAAATTTTTGTCTAGATAGATGTTTTAAATTGATAATGATGAGATATGATGATATTGAGTTACATTCCTAATTTTAGACTCTCTGAGATAGGAAAATATTTTCTACAAAGTTACCAAATATAAAGGGCCAAAATAGTATGAAAATAACATGAATATAATTCCTGATAGTTTTGTGGCTCTTCTTGGTATACATAGTTTGTTTTGTATATCTGTAATAATATAAATGTATACCTTTAAAAAGAAGTAAATAATAATAAAAATTTAAAGTTGTAATTTCTTATTGATGCTGAATAACTTGTAGTTTAAAAACCATCTTTTGACCTACATAATGAAATGTTAGATTGTAAAAATTGTGTGGAAATATTTAACTTTTATTTCTCATATAAATTTGCTGTTCTAGTATCACCAAACCACACATTTATTCTGAAGTGGGAGCAAATGTTAGTCAGCCATTTACAGCAATGTCAAATATCTATAAACATATTAAAAAATATTAGCTTTTCAAATAAAAAGAATAAAAGGAGTTTATTCCCAGCTCAAAGATCCAGAAAATATTTTAAATAATATCATAGATGGAAATTTCTATAATCTAAAGAGATTCCTACAAACATACCAGAAAATTACAGACTGCCTAATAAATTGTACCAGAAAAGGAAATTCTCCTTCTATATAATAATCAAGACACTAAATGTACAGAACAAAGAAAAAATACTAAAGCCACAAGGGAATTGGACCAATTAGGATATAACAGCAGCTTGTTCTTAGGCTGACCTCATATTAACTATGCACCTTCCACACTCAACCTTAACATCTGGCTATGAATTAAAACAGCAAATGGGACAGGGTTTCTCTAAATTGGAGTCGCAAAAGAGAAGAAAGATGCAGAGAAAATTGACACTCCAGTATAGCTGCTCAAGGAAGCTAACATTTTGGAGATTTGCAGTAAATTCAATAAAAATTAAAATTTTTGTTTGTTTGAAAAAATTATTTGAGTGAATAAAGATTTAATAGTCCCTTCTCTGCTGTGTAATCCTTCACAGTAGATATATTCTATATACTCCCTATATATATTTGAAGTATACGATTTGAACTACAGTTTACATACATTAGAAATATCATACATAATTTAAAAACTTTAAAGAGTAGGACATTCTCTGCAGACATACACATGGTCTAACCTCTGGCATCTGGGTACCCTGGCCTTGGCCTTAGTCCTGAGATCAGCAAGCCTTGCAGCTGTGCGCTTCTGGTCCCCAGTGATTTGCATGCACTCACTTCAAAGTCTTGGGGACTTATTAATATACCAGTCCCACTCTGTGAAGTTGTCATTACAGTCTGGGCTCAGCATAGACATGAGGGCTCCTGTTCAGTTCTTTGGGCTCCTGTTACTCTGGCTTCCAAGTAAAGAAGAACTAAAATGGGGATTTTACCTCTTACACTGTGCTTAGTGCTGACTGGATTTGGGGAACGTCCTCTCTAATCATTCTATTTGTGAATTTATTATGTCTCCACACCTAGGTGCCAGATGTGACATACAGATGACCCAGTCTCCATCCTCCCTGTCTGCATCTCTGGGAGAAAGAGTCACCATCAAATGCCGGGCAAGTGAGAATATTTATAGTAATGTACCGTGGTATCAGCAGAAAGCAGGGAAAGCTCCTAAGCTCCTGATCTATTATGCAAAGAACTTGGCAGATGGGGTCCCATCAAGGTTCAGTGGCAGTGGGTCCAGGACAGATTATTCTCTCACCACCAGCAGCCTGGAGCCTGAAAATATTGCAACCTATTACTGTCAGAACTATCATAGTGCACCACCCACAGTGATATGACTCATAACATAAACCATCGTGGAAGCAGAAGTGAGAGGCTTGGCTAAGCCAGCTGCTCCTCCTCATGAGTTACTCACTGAAACTGTTTCTCATATGCCACAGGATTTCCAGCAAATCTCATGGAGAGTCATTTGCTTCTGTAGAAGGAGGTTAAACAGTCCATTCTATACCAAAGGTACCTTTCTTCTTTATTTCTAGCAATATAGAATACTAATGGCTTTTTTGCCTTTACAGAAAACAATGTCATTCCCTGTAATCCTGTGAAAAGTCTAACCTCTGTCTCCTCTGGGACTCACACAGAAGAGTGAATTCTACTGTGCACATTCCAGCAAACATTATTTAAATATAGAAAGTTAGTTTCAAGCAATAGTACTTAAAAAGCAGAGAAATATTGCTGAGAGAAGCTGATAGGAAAAGTTTCCTGATTTTCTTACAAAAGCTAGAGAAACTAAGAAAGAGAAAGAGAAGGCTGCCCAATCATGATCTTTACTCTGTATTAAAATTCCATCAGTGTGTGTTGATGCTCTTAGCTGTCTGCAGCTCTTCATTTAATGTTCTTCTTCTTCTACTTATGGTCACTGGCCTCCTTACAAGAATCAAACAATATTGAACAACACCAACAACATGACATTGAATCCCATTGTGTGATGATTCCTTTATATGAAATTACATATGCCTGTATGTACAGGGTTGTCTTAAACATGCTTCCAGAAATGATATTAATGACTAATTTGATATTCTGGATCATAGTTTTAGAATAAAAACAAAATGCCAACACAACTACAGTGTTATATACTCTGTTCTGTTGGAGTTCTGTATTGTTATACTTTATTTCCTATATCTGTTGTGTTCCATTCATAAACCTGCCTACCTGTGGACTTATGGATCAGACAGACTTAATTACTGCAATTTCATACAAAAGAGCACAATCGCATCAGAAGATATAACACCCCTTCTATGTTTCACATTTTCTTAGTTATGTTGTACTTTGGCTTTCTACATAAATGCTAAACTTAGTTTATCAACTTCAGAAAACCTTTTGGGTACATTAGTTGCATCATTATTTGTATTAGGTAGAAAATGGAGATTATATACACTTAAAAGTGGTTCATGGAACTGGAGAAAGACCAGAGTGCCTAAGAGCATTGCTTTTTTTTGGGGGGGGGCCTCAGCACACACATGGACAAACAACTTTCTTTTACCAGGGTTCAATGTGGTCCAGTACATTGTTATGGACTTCAGGAACCTAAATATGGACACAGTGTTCTTAGAAATATGCAAGCAAAACACTCATACATACAAAAGTATTGTTTTGTAAAAGTGGTTCATGCTGGGAGTAGTGTTATAAGACTTTAACCACACCACTCAGGAGACAGAGTCTGGTGGAACCTGTGAGCTCGACATCAGCTTGGTCTACAAATGGTGTTTCAGGAGAGTCAGGGCTCAGTTACACAGAGAAACCCTGTCTCAAAAATATTCACAGATATTAATCCGTGTTAATAATTTTTCATGATAATATTTAGAGAGTTTAATTTTATCAGTTTTCAAAACTATCAAGGTTACACATTATCCAATTATGTAAAAAGTTTATAAAAAGTAAATATTAAAACTCTAAGTAAAAAATTAAAGTCTTAGCATATCCAAATTTTATGTCTTTTTCCAAATTAAGCACAGTTTTCACTCTTGCAGAAGGTACTTGCATTTCTTCTCATATTATAACATATTTTTTCTCTTTTATTGAGTATAGAATATTAGTGGGAAAGTTTCTCAGGTCACTGGTTTTGTTCGATGTGCTGGGGTTGTTTAATTAGGGGGCTTCCCTTTCCTGAGGGACAAGGGAGAGTAAGTCGGGTAGGAGGGGGGAAGAGAGCAGAGGGACTGTGAGGAGACAAGAGAGGGGCCTACAATTGTTAAGTGAATAGATAAATAAATACATTTTTTAAAATTTCTAGGTGATTTATTTACCAACCTTTTTGGTAGTCCTAAAAGTACCATTGGTTATAGTCTTTAGGTCAGCAAATTACTTCTGATGTAGATGGTTGTAAGGTTTGTTTGTTCATTTGTTTACATTTCATTTTACATTAACAAGTGTACACCTCCATAATTCTTGAATAATCTCATTTTAATGCTTCTCTGTACTTTGAAGCAGGGATGGGGTCATCATAACATTTTGAATGATGTGAGGTAAGAAGACAGTAACTTTAAGACATTTAAAGAAAGCCTTTACACTGGGATAATTTTTTCCTTTTTTATTATTAATTTATTCATATTACATCTCAGTTGTTAGCCCATCCCATGTATCCTCCCATTCCTTCCTCCTTCCCGCTTTCCCCCGTACTCCCCTCCCCTATGTCTGTGACTGAAGGGGACCACCTCACGCTGTATATGCTCATAGGGTATCCAGTCTCTTCTTGGTGATCTATTATCCTTACTCTGAGTGCCACCAGGCGTCGCCATCCAAGGAACATGGTCAAATATGGGACACCAGAGTTTGTGTGAAAGTCAGATCTCTTTCTCCACTTAACGGTGGCGAATGTCCTGTCCATTGGCTAGTCTGGGTGGGGGTTGAAAGTTTACTGCCTATATTTTCCTTGGCTAATGCCATAGTTCAAGGAGGACACCAGGGCCCAGACCTGCCTGTAGTTTTCCAGGACCCTCTGGATCCTTCTATTTCCTCATAATCCCAGGATTCTCACACCTAAAGTCTCAATAGAATGTCCTCCCTTCTGACCCACTTTCCTGGTAGGTAAAGGTTTTCATGGGGATGTACCCCTTGGACTAGTGTTTCGAAATAAGTGAGTATATACCATTTAACTCTTTTTGCTTCTGGGTGAACTCACTCATTATGATCATTTCTAGTTCAATCCATTTGTCCTCAGATTTCGGAAATTCCTTGATTTTAATAGTTGAGTAGTATTCCATAGTGTAAATGTACCACAGTTTCTTTATCCGTTCTTCTACTGAGGGACACGTAGGCTGTTTTCATGTTCTGGCTAAAATGAATAAGGCAGCTATGAACATGGTTGCGCATATGTCCCTGTAGTGATTCTCAACTTCATATGGAGAAAAAAAAAGCCCAGAATAGCAAAAACAATCCTATATAATAAAAAATCCTCTAGAGGAATCTCCATACCTGATCTCAAGCTGTACTATAGAGCAACAGTAATTAAAACACCATGGTACTGGCACAGCAATAGGCTAGTCGATCAATGGAATCGAACTGAAGACCCAGAGATAAATCCATACACATTTAGTCACTTTATTTTTGACAAAGAAGCCAAATCCATTCAATGGAAAAACGACAGCATCTTCAACAAATGGTGCTGGTCTAACAAAATGTCTACATGTAGAAAAATGCAATTAGACCTCTATTTGTCACCATACACAAAACTCAAGTCCAAGTGGATTAAAGACCTCAACCTAAAACCAGAGACATTAATTCAGTTAGAGGAAAAAGTGGGGAAGAGTCTGGAATACATAGGCACAGGAGACAACTTTCTGAACAGAACACCAACAGCCCAGGCCTTAACGTCAACAATTAATAAATGGGACCTCATGAGGCTGAGAGGCTTCTGTAAGGCAGGTCACACTGTCAGGAGAACAAAGTGACAACCTACAGACTGGGAAAAGATCTTCACCAACCCTTCATCTGACAAAGGTCTAATATCCAAAATATATAAAGAACTCAAGAAATTAAACACCACCAACCAAATAACCCAATAGAGAAATGGAGCTCAGAACTAAACAGAGAATTCTCAAAAGAGGAATATCAAATGGCTCAGAAACACTTAAAGAAACGCTCGACCTCTTTAGTCATCAGAGAAATGCAAATCAAAATGACACTGAGATTCCATCTTACACCCATCAGAATGGCTAAGATCATTAACTCAACTGACACCACATGCTGACAAGGGTGTGGAGAAAGAGGAACACTCCTTCATTGCTGGTGGGAATGCAAACTAGTACAACCACTTTGGAAATCTATCTTGTGCTTTCTCAGAAAAGTGGGAATAGGGCTTCCTCAAGACCCAGCTATTCCACTCCTTGGAATAAAACCCAGGAGATGCACTACACTGGGATAAATTTAAGTTAAGACATCTTTGTCACATTCAGCAAATAAAAACAGGACATCTAAGTTTGACTTTAAGATAAACCACTGTTATTCAAATTAGTTTAAGTATTCTGAAAAATACTCTATATTTATACAGTTTTCATTTCTTATTTTTCTGAATTTCAAGTACAACTCAGCGTCTTCTGCTTACCTTTCTTTATTATTTTTTATTAATTTATTTAGATTACATCTCAATTGTTACCCCCTCGCTTCTATTATCCATTCCTCCATCCCTCTCCATGTTTCAAACTATTCCCTTCCTCTAGGTCTGTGACAGAAGGGGATCTCCTCCCCCGTGATATGGTCACAGCCTGTCAAGTCTCAACCTGGTATCCTGCTTATCATTTCTCTGAGTGCCACCAGGCTTCCCCAGCAAGGAGATGTGGTCAAATATGGGGCACCAGAGTTCATGTCAGAGTAGGTCCCCACTCTCCATGTAACTGTGGAGAATGTCCTCTAAATAAATACTTTTAATCAGGTAGCACACTATCTTTGTCATCTTCTTATTTGGAAAGCTACTAACCTCAACTCCTGAAATACTCAGGTAATCAAGTTTATTCCTTCTCAAGTCTCTGATGGAGTTGAAGAACAGGTAGCTCAGTTTTACAATGAAGCTTAGGTGTTTAGGGGTCAAGACGTTTTTCCATCTAGATAGATGTTTCAAGATGATAATGACAAGATGTGATGGAGTTTGATTTACATTCAGAATTTTGATGCACTAAGATAGAAAAGATGCTCTTTTCAAGGCTGTCAAATACAAATAGCCATAACACATTTATATAATTCCTGATTGTGTCATGGTTCTTCTTTCTATATATAGGTTATTATATGTGTGTGTGTACTAATAAGAATATTTATATAAAATGGGTAATTAATAAAAAATTAAAAGCCCTAATGTTGGAAGTAATAAAAAGTAATTTTAACAGAAGAAAAATGATTCACAATATAAAATCAAATATGCTGTCTAGTCACTTGTATGTCCTTTAATGTAACAGGACTATTCTGCTTTCCTCAACATAAACAGAGATTTTTATGGTAATGACTTCTAAATTTAATGTTGAGATTTATTTCTTTATAAATTTGTATACTAAAATTATTAGCAAACATTTTTATTTTAAATTTATTTATTTATTCACTTTTCATCCTGACTGTAGCTGACTCTTTCATCTCCTCTCACTTCCCTTCCTTCCCTCTTTGGCTGTACCCCCTCATCTACTCCTTAGAAAGAAGAGTTCCCCCTAGCAACCAACCCCAGCACATCAGGTTGTATTTTCACAGACTGCATACTTTTGCGCTGTTCCCTTGTACGGGAGCCAATACACGGGAACGTGATACAATATCAAGCAATAGAGTCCGTGTTAGGGACAATCCCCACTCCAGTTACTTGGGGACTGACATGAAACCTAAGATGTCCATCATCTATATCTGTGTAAGCTCCCTAGGCAAGTCCACGCATGGTCCTTGGATGGTGCTTCAGCTTCCCCAATCCACCTTGGGTGCAGGTTACTGTAGGTGGCTCTGTTGATCTTCTTGTAGAGCTCCTGTCACTTCCAAGTCCTCCTTTACTTACCCCTACTTTTCCAGAAGGCTCCTAATATAAATCCCAATGTTTGTCTAAGTCACAGTAGTAGTTTCTAAGTGAGTCTGGGTGAAGCCACTTAGAGGACAGCTATGGGAGGGTCCTTTCTGCAAGCATAGCAAAGTGTGGTTAATAGAGTCAAGGGTTGGCTCTCTCCCATGAAGTGGGTTTCAGATTGGGCCAGGCATTAGCTGGACATATTCTCACTATTTTCTGTATCTTCACCCTTTCCCATCTTTGTAGGCAGGGTAACTTTTGGGTCAAAGATATTTTGGGGTGGGTTGGTATTCCCCTCCCTCCATTAACAGTCTTGTCTAGTTAGAGGGTGTCCTCCTCAGACTCCATGATCCCTGTTACTAAGAGTCTCAGCTTGAGTAACCCCCACATCTTCCCAGAAGCTCACCTTGTCTTAAGTCTCCAGCTTGTCAGAGATGCCAGGTCCCACAGTTTCCCTTCCCTCTGTAGCTCTTCTTACTCTCCATCCCCACTCTCCTCAGGTTTGATCTCCACACTCATTTGTTTTTGTCTCCCTTTTCTTCCTTGTTTCTTCTATTCAACCTCTCCTGCTGTTTATTCTATTTCTCCTTCTGAGTAAGATTTAAACATCTTCTTTGGGTCCTCATTGCTACTTATTTTCTTTGGGTCTGTGAATTGTGGTAAGTTTGTCATGTATTACATGGCTAAAATGTGCTTCTAAGTGTGTATGTAATAGGTATATCTTTCTGGGTCTAGTTTACCCCACTCAGGATGAACATTTCTAGTTCCATCAATTTGCCTACAGATTTCAAGGTTTCCTTTTTTTAGTAGCTAAGTAGTATTTCATTTTATAAAATACCACGTTTTTTCCTCTGTTTTCAATTGATGGGCAGCTAGGTTGTTTCCATATTCTAGCTATTATGAGTAAAGCTGCTATGAACAGGGCTAATCATGAGGAGAGCAGTGACAACTCAGCAACCAAAGGACCAAACTCTGGGCTTCAAATCATCAGCCTAGTGTTTCCTTTGTGAAAGGTGATGACATGATGTTGGGGTTGGCCTGATTTAATTTAATGCTAATTAATAAAAAGCCATCAACCCTGGGCAGGAAAAATGGGATAGGCATGGCTAAGGCTCCCTAGATTAGAGAGATAGGGAGAATCTTGGGAAAAAGAAAGACCTGAGAAGACGAGAAAATTTTGCGCCACCATCGGTTAGATGAGGGAGAATCATGTGGCTGGCATCGATGGAGACTTGGCCCAGATGAAGAACATTAGCAAGGATATAGAATTACGGATGCGAAGTAACTTGATAAAAATTATTAGAAACAGATGGCATGGGATTGGGGCAGGTATGGGATACCCACCCCACTGTGGGAAGTAGTTTAGAGGATTGATATCTATCTGCCCTGCCCCAGGTTCACTAAGGCTATTTTAAAATATTACAGGTGTCTATGTCTTGATTGATTACTAGTGGGTAATACTGCCATATTAATAATTATAGTCCAAATAATAAACATTGTTAGGCCATACTGATAAGATAGCAACAACAGCCATTTGATACTCCTCTGTTGAGAATTCTCTGTTCAGTTCCAAGCCCCATTTCTCAATTGGGTTATTCGGTTTGATGGTGTTTAATTTCTTGAGTTCTTTATATATTTTGGATATTAGACCTTTGTCAGATGTAGGGTTGGTGAAGATTTTTCCCAGTCTGTAGGCTGTCGCTTTGTTCTCTTGACAGTGTCTCCTGCCTTACAGAACCTTCTCAGCCTCATGAGGTCCCTTTTATTAATGGTTGACATTAAGGCCTGGGCCGTTGGTGTTCTGTTCAGGAAGTTGTCTCCTGTGCCAATATGTTCCAGGCTCTTTCTCACTTTTTCTTCTAAGTGGTTTAGTGTCTCTGGTTTTATGTTGAGGTCTTTAATCCACTTGGATTTGAGTTTTGTGCAAGGTGACAAATATGGGTCCAGTTTCATTTTTTTACACATAGACCTCCAGTTAGACCAGCACCATTTGTTGAAGATGCTATCCTTTTTCCATTGAATGGATTTGGCTTCTTTGTCAAAAATCAAGTGACCATATGTGTGTGGATTCATATCTGGGTCTTCGATTCGATTCCACTGATCAACCAGCCTGTTGCTGTGCCAGTACCATGCTGTTTTAATTACTATTGCATTCTCAACAGAGGAGTATCAAATGGCTGAGAAACACTTAAAGAAATGCTCAACCTCCTTAGTCATCAGGGAAATGCAAATCAAAACAACTCTGAGATTCCATCTTACACCCATCAGAATGACTAAGATCAAAAACTCAAGTGACACCACATGCTGGCGAGGATGTGGGGAGAGAGGAACACTCCTTCATTGCTGGTGGGAATGCAAACTAGTACAGCCACTTTGGAAATCCATCTGGTGCTATCTCAGAAAAATGGGAATAGGGCTTCCTCAAGACCCAGCTATCCCACTCCTTGGAATATACCCAGAAGATGCTCCAGCACACAACAAGAAAATTTGCTCAACCATGTTCATAGCAGCCTTATTCATAATAGCCAGAACATGGAAACAGCCTAAGTGTCCTTCAGTAGAAGAGTGGATAAAGAAACTGTGGTACATATACACTATGGAATACTACTCAGCTATTAAAAACAAGGAATTCCCGAAATTTGTGGATAAATGGATTGAGCTAGAAATGATCATAATGAGTGAGTTAACCCAGAAGCAGAAAGAATCAAATGGTATATACTCACTTATATCTGCATACTAGCCCAAGGGGCATGTCCCACAAAAGCCTTCACTTACCAGGAAACTGGGACAGAGGGGAAGGCATCCTAGTGGGACTCTAAATGAGAGACGCATGGGAGAATAGCAAAATAAAAGGATACAGATGGTCCTAGAAATCTACAAGTAGAACAATATGATAGACAGATTTGGGCCCAGGGGTCCCGCACAAACTAAGGCACCAGCCAAGGACAATACAGGAGGTAAACTTTAAACTCCTTCCCAGATCTAGCCAATGGTCAGAATATTCTCCACAGTTGAATGGAGAGTGTGATACGACTTTCTCACATACTCTGGTGCCTCACATTTGACCAGGTCCCCTGGAGGGGGAGACCTGGTGGCACTCAGAGGAAGGACAGCAGGTAGCAAAGAAGAGACTTGATAACCTATGAGAATATACAGGGGGACATAATCCCCCTCAGGAACAGTCATAGGGGAGGGGAATAATGGGAAAATGGGGGGGGGGAGGAATGGGAGGATACAAGGGATGGGATAAACATTGAGATGTAACAAGAATAAATTAATAAAAAAAAATGTAAAAAAAAAAGATAGCAACAACAAATGACATTTGACATGGGGCAATTATTAGGCAATACTGGTAATTTACAATAAATCTTTTAGGTAAAAAGCATAGAAAAATATTCAGCTGCCATACTACAATGTTTTATATTACACCATAATTTCACAGTATATTCCTCTTCATGCATGATACAATACATCCAAAATAGAATATATGTTGCTTTTTAATTGATCTATCATTAAAACTTTAAAAATCAGAAGATAAAAGAAACAGAATTAGATTTATTTGCACATGAGTGGGTATTTGGCTTATCACTTACACAACTCAAAGCACAAGGCATTCACTCCAGCTTCTATACTCTGTGTTCTTTACACAACACACCCAATGACTGAGATCAGCACTTCAGGATTGGGGTACTAGTAATGTTCCAAGTCTTGATTTCCAGTGTCAAGTTACTGTTCACCCATTCAATAAATGGCATTGATATCAAGTGACCTTAGAAGCAGCTGATTCCTTCTACACCATGTCTAAACCAAGGTTTTGTGTTCATCACAATCCAGGCATAATTTCAAAGGGGCATCTTTAGTTCAGAGGGCAATAATGACAAGCATCATCTTTATGAGCATATAGAAATAGTTGTTTCTAGCATGGCATTATGATTCAGAAGCCAAATTTCAAATTAAATCCAGAGGTCTATCTACCATATTCACCAATATTCCCCTTTTTAAGAAATTGATCTATGGCTAACTAGGATTACTTCTAAAATGCATGCCCATTTCTTCATGCTAAAATCATGATTTCATTTTTTTACAAAAAGTAGATACTCCATGAATAACCATTTATGTCACACTATTAGATTGTCCAATATTAATAGAAAAGTTAGTAGTGGTATGGGATTTGGCAGTTCCCAAAATCAAGAATTGATTCAGCCTCCTTGAAATTTTTTATGAGTCTTATGACTTCAGAGCGTGCCTTATTAGGATAATATTCACTCCTGGGTCAAGGTTGTCCTGGCCAATGGCAGTTTTTATAAGGTGAAAAAGGGTATTTAGTACCAATTAAAAGCCTTTTCCCTTTTTCTTGAAGGTCTAATCCTGTACTACTGAGTAGATGGTGCCTGATATGTTCTACTGCCATCTATGGACAACCTTTCCTGTGTTGCTGCTTCAAATCCCACGATCCGTTTTCATTTCCACCATGTATGGAGGATGTGTTCCTTAGAACCTTTGTCCCCAGAATCTTTATCTGCTCCATCAGCACAGTGTGTGTCCTGGAATCCTGACTAGTGGCAATGAGTGATGAAGAAAAGGCAATGAGACAGAAAATATTTAGTGTATCTGGGGGTCAAGTGGAACAATGCTACTCTACAAACCGAGAACCTTGTCCTGTTTACTAGGTACAGTGTAGGAGGAAGGGTTATCTGTTATCCATGGGAGGAAAAAGTCTTTTCACACACTAATCGGTTGTTCACAAGCACTCACATTTGGACTCCCAAGGAGACTGTTACCACCTTTTATGAGCCTTGGCCATATCAGGAACTGGCTTTGCCAATGTTTCATAAATTCAAGGTCTTGGATTCCTTGACATTTCCATGTCTATGTCAATAATATACATTCATATTCTACATCACATACTCAGGGCTTCCTCTGATTTATATCATTGTGCTTTATCTTCTGTGAACTGTTGGAGGTGGTTACACAACCTAACCACCATAGATAACTGCTCTTCATTAGGAAATTCAGATAATACCTCAATATCTTGATCAGGAACAGAACATTGGATACAGAAGCTGGAGCAGGAGCAGTCTTTGAAATGTCACTGTCCTGCAGCTGTGTCCATGTCAGCTAGCCACTGTTGATTTGCATGCAACTAGACAACAGCCCACTGGAGGGCAGAAGCTTCTCTGAACTAACAAGAGTGCACACAATTTCTTACAGGATGAGAAAAGTGCACTAGGTTATGGTCAGTGGTTGTCAGGACCACACTTTGAAGAGGACTACTTCAGTGTGCATATTTGGCACTATGTTTAATCATCAATCTTATTTCAGGACTGAACAAGTGTCAAATAGTTTTCTGGATTTTCTTGTCCTAATGTCTAATGTGTCCACATTGAATACAATGTTCTTTTTCTGGTTTTTACTTTCAAGTATGTGTATTGAGGATAGGTGGCTAGTTCAGGCATGGGGCACAATATGTGATTCCACATTATGTTGAAATGGAAGATTCTCTGAGACTTTGTACGAGAATGAGTAATGAGTAATAAGTAGCCGAGTCCTCAGAATGAGTGGTACCTATACATTAAACAAGGAATTTTTACCTAAAATATACACAGAGCTAAAATATAACCAAATTAATCCACAGGACATCTAAAACTTTGATTCATAAATGGGGTCCTGAAATAAACACACAGTTCTCAAAAGATAAGACATAAATAAACTGTAAACAACCTTTGAATTTTACAACCCTTATGCCTTTCTTCTTTAATGGTCCATAGCCTTGTAATCAAGATGGGATAGAGACACCTTATAGAGCCATCTATAGAGATCGCCTATAGAGATAACCATTGACACTTGTTCTCCATACTTGGGCCTTTTGTGTCTGCCTCTGTCAGACATCATAAACTACACAAAGGAATTTGTCTAATGAGGCCTTACAGATGCACTAATTTCTGCACTGTGAAGAGAAATAAAACCTTGGAGGGTAATTTGACACTGACTCCATTTTACAAAATAATACTAGTAAGTTGGCTCTTTGAATCTCTGAACTGACAAATGTCTGTTTTTGGTCACACTTCAGCATTAAGCACGTGTTTTTTCCTGTTAGGTTGAACTTTAAGCTGAATTTTTAGTAGCTGTTATATAACCTTTAACATATGTGATACTTATGGTAAGGTGATCAAATCTTACATGCAAGGTCAGTATAGCCATACACAGGGTTCACAATTGGGTAAAAAAATATTGGTAGTTTTCCTTGCTTAAGAAATTTACATAAGACCTTTCATACTATGAAAACTAGTCATTCCTGTCTCTGGTCAGTACTGACTTGATTTCTTTACATTTTTAAAATGAATGTGTCTAGTGTCTTTATGCATAGCATCTGACCATGAAAATTATGGTGGTGAATGTGATAGTTTGCATATAATAGTTGTGGTAAAGTTATGACTAGAATAAAAGGACTATTTAAACTGAGAGTTCTAGAGGTTTATACTCCGGAATAGTGGAGAGAAGGCATGGTGTCTAGAGCAGAGCTGGGAGCTCACATCTTGAACTACAAGTGGGAAGTAAAACACAAAATGTGATGAGTAGCATTAACATCTCAAGGTTTGCTCCTATATGTGCCCATAAACTTCTTGCAGCAAGGTAACACCTCCAAAACGCACAGTGACAGGAACTGAGAAACAAGAATTCAAACATTTGGCATTATGTTATATTTTTCAATCAACCAGTACAGCAACTAAAAATGATGACAATCACCAATATTATTTTCGGAATCTCCCATGTACCTCTGATCTACATCTTTTTTTATTTTAAGATTTATTTATTTATTATGTGTTCTGCCTGCATGTAATGCCTGCTGGCCAGAAGAGGACACCAGATTTCATTGAAGATGGTTGTGAGCCATCATAGGTGGCTGGGAATTGAACTCAGGGTCTTTGGAAGAGCAGGCAGTGCTCTTAACCTCTGAGTCATCTCTCCAGTCTCTGATCAACATCTTGAGGGAAGGTATCACAGACTTGGAAGAAGGCTTTTTATTTTACAAGCTACAGTTTTTGAGATGTATTTAATGCTCTATATAGGGAAACACCACATAAACTCTTTAATATTCATACGAAAATATATGGAATATATAATAGAATATGCTATTTTATGGCTTTTAACATCCTTAATGTTATTTTTTCCCAGCTCCCTGCTCAGCCTTACCTTCCCATCCATCTTCACACTTACCCTCTTTATCCATCATTCTGTTTCCCCTTTCACATCACTTGCTCTTTCTAGGATCTTTCTTTTCTTTCCTCATCCCAATGGCCCTTCCCTAATTTTCTGGATTCAACAACTACTCCAAATTAACTTCACAACTCTAAGGTCACCTTATGCAACACAATCCTTTTAAATAACAAGGAAATGGAAGTATAGTGTTCATCAAAAACTGGGTACAATCATCAACACTTGTATTAATTAAAGTAAACATTATATTTAAAAAACAACTATACCATGGTTTCCCTCAATTGTGTTTATTAGATTCTATATAGAAATATAATCACATGTGTGTATATGATATGAATTAGAAATTAATCTTCCTAGAGGAATGAAGTTTTAGGGTTTAGATGTGGTATCATAGTTTTAGAGAACATCGAGATAAATAACTGTGGACCAAAGTATTTATTATGAGTTATTAATAGTGTGAACAGACAAATTTAGAGAAGTAGTATGGTAGAAGCACTGCAGTGAGAGGTTAGTTTTCAGCATCAGAGACAAACTGTGGTTCAATGTCTCTCAGGAGGCCCTGTGGTTGCGTGGTGCAGGCTTCTTGTGTGGGAATATCTGATGTCCATTTTATTATTTATTTTTAATTGAAAGTGATTTTATATCTTGGGAACATAAGATAACTTATGCCAATACAATAAAGGTTGTGGGTGGATCCTATTAATAATTGGATGCGGGGATCTCCATAGTCTTAGAGTAACAAGGCAAGGGTGAATTCAGCTCTTCATCAGAATTGACCAGATTTAACCATTAATGTGTGTGTGTGTGTGTGTGTGTGTGTGTGTGTGTGTGTGTGTGTGTGTGTGTTAGCCTTGGCTGTCCTGGACTCTCTTAGTAGACCACTCTTGATTCAAACTCAGAGCGATCCATCAGCCTTTGCCTCCAGAATGCTGGGATTAAAGGCATGCACCACCATGCCTGGCATATGTTTTTATTATAGTTTATTTACATTTCATCTTAATCATAATCCTCCCATTCTTATTGTCTTGTTCCACCCACCCTCTCTCTCTTTCTTCCTCTTCTTCTGTCACATTCCCTTCCCCTAGACCTCTGACTCGTTGGATTTTCCTCCCACACCCTCAAATCTAGTCTCATCTGGGTAGCCTGCATCCTCTTTCTATGTGTTTCCAAAGGGCCTCTCCACTCACAGCAGAGATCAACTAATAGGCACAATAGTTCACATTAGAGGCAGTTCCCTGCTCTCCCTTCTCCTTCTCCATGTAAAAAATGAGCTGTCTATTGGCTACTTAGGAACAGAGGGTCAAGGTTCTCTGCTTGCAATATCCTTGGTGGGTACATCAGTTTTTTCAGGCCCCACTGGGTCCCTATCCTTCAGTGTTCATAGTCTTCTTGAGGAACTTCTGAATCCCCCTCACACTTCTACCCCCCATCTCTTCCATATAACTTGCAGCTCTTAACCAAGAGTCCAGCTTTGAGTATCAGTAGTTGTCCTGCTAGGTGGAATCTCTCAGAGGACATCTATGTTGGGCTAATATCCACTCATAAGTGAGTATATACCATGTGTGTCTTTCTGGGTCTGGAATTATAGGCAATATGGAGCAGCTCAGCATATATTCTAGTTATTAACCTCAGGTCCTCTGAAAGAACAGCAAGCACTCTTAAATGCTGATAGACCTGTCAAGACTCTGAGATACTTTTCTAGTGTCAAAATTTGGTACTAAAATCATTTCACTGTGTGAACTGGTGAGATGTGTCAACAATAAAAGTGCCTGCAACTAAGACAACAATTTGAACTTTACCCTGTATTTACACTGTCATGTATGACTGACTCCAAACAGTGGTCCTCCATCCTCCATGAGCGTTCACTAGAATAAATATTCCTACAAATACATACACTCAGTGACCTAATAAAAAATAAAAATAAACATGTCATTTAACTGAGTATAATTGCTGTATAAAAATTCATACATATTTAACTCATATGCCAATGAGTAAAATTCTCCTGTGAAATATAATTACCCACAAATACTAGAGACCCATCCATCACTTACAAAGCTTCCACAAATCATATTTTCTAAGATAATTACTCTAATATCCATTATTTTCACTTTTATGGTAAACACTTAAGATATGCCATCCTAATATGTTTATTTATATTTCTGCCTCCATGAGACAAATTCAATAAGCTGCAGGGTAGAAAACTAACACATATTTTACTACTGTACAATCAAAAGCAGAATAAAACATAGTTTCAACTTGAAGAAAACGATTGCCTACATATACTAGCCTTCACTTTCACTCCCTATAATGTTTCTGTTTCAATAGTTCCAATTCATCCTAGTGGATCAAAGTGTTCAGTATAGAAAAAAAATACTGGACATTAAAAAGTGCCTGTTGTTGAACAGATTGAATGTTTTTAGCATGTTCTTTTCCCATAAAGCACCATATTTTGTTTTACTACTGTCACCTCTGACATAGAACATATTTTCTGTGAGTTTTGCAATCATGAGACACATGAACCTCTCTTCCCTTTATCTATGCTGTAGCAGTAACAAGGACCTTTGCATCCTGCTCCCTAGGGAGGACCCACCCTTGCTAGATTAAGATAAAAGCTCAGTTGTCAATTTTCAGTGACTGGTTAGTCTCCTCAGAAGCCTCCTCAAAATGAAGTTGCCTTTTCTGCTGTTGATGCTGATGTTGTTCAGGATTCCTGGTGAGGACAGAGGGAAGTGAGAGAGGATGCATAGATAGGATGAGACCTTTCTCCCCCATTCCCTGATGTTCACATGTGTTTTGTTAATTTATGAGAAGATGGGACTTTTTTACAGGACTGGTACTGTGATGTCTACATCTATGAGAAGGGGGTTCCAGGTGGGAGGAAACCTGTGCTATAATGAAGGCTCTGATATGGACTGACTGGGATGTTCTGAGTTATGCCTAGAAGGCCCTTAAGTCTTTAATTTCAGTCATTTTGATAAAGGGTAATTTTAGTGCAAAGAGAATTGTATGTAGAAGTAAACATGTTGTTTGAAATAACTGTCAAAAAACCCACAAAGATAGTTCATGAAGTGTGTCCATAATTTTGTATTTCTCTGTCATTATTTCAGCCTCCAGTGGTGATGTTGTGATGACCCAACCTTCAGCCTCTCTGCCTGTCAGTCTTGGAGATCAAGACTCTATCTCATGCAGATCTAGTCAGAGCCTCCTAGATAGTAATGGGAACACCTACTTAGAATGGTTCCTGGAGAAACCAGGGCAGTTTCCACAGCTCCTAATCTATCAGGTTTCCAAATAATTTCCTGGGGTCTCAGACAGGTTAAGTGGCAGTGGGTCAGGTACAGATTTCACGCTCAAGATCAATAGAGTGGAGCCTGAGGATTTGGGAGTTTTTTTACTGCATGCAATGTACACGTCTTCCTCCCACAGTGATGCAGACCCAAACAAAAACACCTTTGCTTGGGGAGGCCCAGCTGCCTAATATGTTACTTACATGTGAAAGAGAGAAAAGTCCTGAGAGACTCCAGATTATGGCTTGCAGCTGAACATGTGCATCTTGGGGGCATCTCATTGGTCATTGGATGTAGTAACAATGACATTGTATCTGCCTCAGGAGAATGGTAAGCACATGTCCTCGCAGCAACCAGCAATGATGAGGGTAAATCTGAGTTGAAACCCATTCTGATCTGAGGCCTTGTCTGCCTTTGTCAGTCAACATTATGCAGTAAACAGACAAGAAACTGAGCCATATTCCTTTGCTAAACAATCTCCTTTACTGTGTGTGTACTTAATTTGCCACATTTTATGCTTTTGACTTAACATCTCATTACTATAAATATTGCCTATCCTACTTTCCTTTGTTTTCTATTTGGATAAAGTATATTCATTGACTCCCAAATATTCAGATTATATTTTACTCATAAAGTCTTCATTTTAATTAATTTATTCTTGTTACATCTCAATGTTTATCCCATCCCTTGTATCCTCCCATTCTTCCAGCCCCCCCCCCCATTTTCCCATTATTCTCCTCCCCTATGACTGTTCCTGAGGAGGATTACCTCCCCCTGTATATGCTCATAGGGTATCAATCTCTTCTTGGCAACCTGCTGTCCTTCCTCTGAGTGCCACCAGGTCTCCCTCTCCAGGGGATATGGTCAAATGTGAGGCACCAGAGTACGTGAGAAAGTCATATCCCACTCTCCTCTCATCTGTGGAGACTTTTCTGACCATTGGCTAGATCTGGAAAGGGGTTTAAAGTTTACCGCCTGTATTGTCTTTGGTGGTGCCTTAGTTTGAGTGGGACCCCTTGTCCCAAATCTGCCTATCATGTTCTACTTCTAAGTTTCTAGGACCTTCTGTATTCTTTTATTTTGCTATTTTGCCATGCGTATCTCATTTAGAGTCCCAATAGGATGTCCTACCCTCTGTCCCAGTTTCCTGGTAAGTGAAGGCTTTCCTGGGACATGCCCCTTCGGCTAGTATGCAAATATAAGTGAATATATACCATTTGATTCTTTCTGCTTCTGTGTTAACTCACTCATTATGATCATTTCTAGCTCAATCCATCTATCCACAAATTTCAGGAATTTCTTGTTTTTAATAGCTGAGTAGTATTCCATAGTGTATATGTACCACAGTTTCTTTATCCATTGTTCTACTGAGGGACACTTAGGCTGTTTCCATGTTCTGGCTATTGTGAATAAGGCTGCTATGAACATGGTTGAGCAAATTTTCTTATTGTGTGCTGGAGCATCTTCTGGGTATATTCCAAGGAGTGGAATAGCTCGGTCTTGAGGAAGCCGTATTCCCATTTTTCTGAGATAGCACCAGATAGATTTCCAAAGTGGCTGTACTAGTTTGCATTCCCACCAGCAATGAAGGAGTGCTCCTCTCTCCCCACATCCTCGCCAGCATGTGGTGTCACTTGAATTTTTGATCTTAGCCATTCTGATGGGTGTAAGATGAAATCTCAGAGTTGTTTTGATTTGCATTTCCCTGATGACTAAGGAGGTTGAGCATTTCTTTAAGTTTTTCTCAGCCATTTGATATTCCTCTGTTGAGAATTCTCTGTTTAGTTCCAGCCCCATTTCTCAATTGGGTTGTTTGGTTTGGTTGTGTTTAATTTCTTGAGTTCTTTATATATTTTGGATATTAGACCTTGTCAGATGTAGGGTTGGTGAAGATCTTTTCCCAGTCTGTAGGATATCGCTTTGTTCTCTTGACAGTGTCTCCTGCCTTACAGAAGCTTCGTAGCCTCATGAGGTCCCATTTATTAATGATTGACATTAAGGCCTGGGCCGTTGGTGTTCTGTTCAGGAAATTGTCCTCTGTGCCAATATGTTCCAGGCTCTTCCCCACTTTTTCCTCTAAGTGACTTAGTGTCTCTGGTTTTATGTTGAGGTCTTTAATCCACTTGATTTTGAGTTTTGTGCAAGGTGACAAATATAGGTCCAGTTTCATTTTTTTACACATAGACCTCCAGTTGGACCAGCACCATTTGTTGAAGATCCTATCCTTTTTCCAATGAGTGGATTTGGCTTCTTTGTCAAAAATCAAGTGACCGAGGATCCAAGATGGCGGGGAGCAGTGTGGACCGCGTTTGGAGGCTCTAGTGAACAATTCAGGGAATTGCACAGATTTCTGAGCCAGGAACACCAACGTCCGAACATCACGACAGCGGGAGTGCTCCACGGTTCGGAGAGACCAGGGTGCGGAGGACCTGCGTGCCCCTGCACACGGGAGGAGCATGGATTTTCTCTGATCGGAGCGGCAGCAGCAGAGGCAGCAGCACCAGCGCAACAAGCAGTGGCGGATGAGGTTTGCAGCTCATAGCCTTCTGGTGGAGGCGATTCGTGTGGTGGCTGGTGGGAAGTGCTGCGGGAGAGGGGACTCAGGGCAGGATTTGGGTCACATGGAGCCTTTGGACCCAGACTGGACTCGGCAGACGGTTCGGCCCCAGAGTCCCGGGTACTGGCCCGGCCCAGCAAGCAATTCTGCCTGAGGCACTAACTCAGCGTGGCCACAGCTCCCCTGCTGTGGCGCAGGCTTAGTTGAGCTCGCAGCTCCACACTAGGCACCACCTCAGCTCAGCGGCAGCTCCCCTGCGGTGACACAGTCTGGGCGGAGCACTTGGTTTCACCACAGGCGCTAACTCAGAGCAGCTGCAGTTCTCCTGCTGTGGCGCAGGCTTGGTGACGTGCTCAGTTCCATCCTAGGCACCACCTCAGCTCAGCGGCAGCTCCCCTGTGGTGACACAGTCTGGGCAGAGCACTTGTTCCACCACTGGCGCTAACTGAGAGCAGCCGCAGTTCTCCTGCTGTGGCGCAGGCTGGACAGAGCTCTCGGTTCCACCAGCTCTTAGACTCTGGTTGGACACAGTGTGCAGTTTGAATCCAGAATTCCTGGCTGAGATTGGTGGTCAGTTCGGGCCCTGAGTCAATAACTGACCACAGCACGCACTTTGGGCCAAAAGGCCCTAGCGGAGCTTGGTGCGTAGTCCCAGCCCAAAAATTCTGGCTGGGCCCTGTGTGCATTTTGGGCCCAAAATCCCTAGCTGAGCTTGGCAGATGGTTCAGGCCCTGAGAATCTAGCTGTGTTCTGCCCGTGGTTCGGTCCCAGTGCTCCTGGCTGGACTTGTCAGGGAACACAGAAGGCTGTGGATACCTTGGCCTGACCCAACGCTCATTCAGAGACCCAGAACAATTGCAGGATCCACAGCAGAGGGGGGCTGAGGATCACTGGCTGTGAGAGACCAGAACAACAGGGCTAACCTCCTAACATCCACACCAGTGAAGCTTTGAGCGCGCAGCCTGGGGAAATCGTGAGAAAACAAGTGAATCTATCGTCAGACACCCTCCATTCAACTCTGAAAGCTACCCAACAAAAACAAAGATGGCAAGATGTCTAAAGGACAACGAAAAAGCATACGCAAAAAACCCCAAAACAACATGGTGTCACCAGTTTCCAGCTATCCCAAAGAAAACAACCCAGAGAACTCAAATACAACGGAAATACAAGAAAATGACCTCAAATCCTTAGTAATGAGGATGATAATGAAGGAAACAAAAAAAATTCGTAATCAAATGCAGGAGGATGCAGACAAACAGGTGAAAGACATAAAAGAAGCACATAGCGTGGAACTGGAAAAATTGCAGGAAAATGGAAACAACCAGATGAAAGAAATAAAGAAAACGGTTCAAGCTCTGAAGACCTATAAAGAGGCAATGGAAGAAACTCAGGAATACACAAAAAATCAGATGAAAGATATCAAAAAATCAGTTCAAGATCTGAAAATGAAAATGGATTCAAAGATAAACACACAGACAGAAGAAAAACGAGAATGTGAGACCTCAGAGAAGAAGGCGAGCAACACAGAGGTGAGCTTTTCTAACAGAATTCAAGAAATGGAAGAACGAATCTCAGGGCTAGAAGATACAATCACAGATATTGAATCAACCATTAAAGAAAATGCCAAATCTGGAAAACTCCTGACACAAAACATCCAAGAAATTAAGGACACCATGAAAAGAAGAAATCTGAGGATAATAGGCATTGAAGAAAGAGAAGACATCAGACTCCAGGGCCCAGAAACTATTCTCAACAAAATCATAGAAGAAAATTTCTCCAATCTAAAGAAAGAGATGCCTATAAACATACAAGGGGCCTACAGAACACCAAATAGAATTGACCAGAAAAGAAAAACTGCCCGTCACATAATAATCAAAACACAAAACATGCAGAACAAAGAAAAAATATTAAAAGCTGCAAGGGAAAAGGGCCAAATAACATTTAATGGTAAACCTATCAGAATTACACCCGACTTCTCAGCAGAGACCATAAAAGCCACAAGGGCCTGGACAGAGATCATGAAAACCCTAAGAGACCACAGATGCCAGGCCAGACTACTTTACCCAGCAAAATTATCAATAACCATTGATGGAGAAAACAAAATATTCCATGACAAAAACAAATTCAAACAGTACCTATCCGCAAACCCAGCTTTACAGAAGGTACTAGAAGGAAAACTCCATCCCAAAGGGTCAAGCTACAACCAAAACTACCCAGGAAATAGATAACTATCCCATGGCAAAAACACAACTACACAAATGCTCGACTGGAAACAACATCAAAAGTAAGACTCTTAACAGTCACTGGTCATTAATATCTCTCAACATCAATGGCCTCAATTCTCCAATAAAAAGACACAGACTAAATGAATGGGTACATAAACAAGATCCAACATTCTTCTGCATCCAAGACACACATCTCACCCATAATGAAAGGCATTACCTCAGGGTAAAAGGTTGGAAAAAATATTCTAAGCAAATGGTCACAAGAAGCAAGCAGGTGTAGCCATTTTAGTATCGAACAAAATAGACTTTCAACCAAAATTAATCAAAAGGGATGAGGAAGGACACTTCATACTCATCAAAGGTAAAGTCAACCAAGATGACATCACAATTCTGAACATCTATGCTCCCAAACAAGGCAACCCACATTTGTAAAAGATCTGCTAAAAAGCTTAAACCACACATCGATCCCCACACAATAATAGTGGGAGACTTCAACACCCCACTCTCACTGAAGGATAAGTCATTGAAAGAGAAACTAAGCCAAGAAATAACATCATTAACTAATGCCATGGGTCAAATGGATCTAACAGATATCTATAGAACCTTTCACCCAAACAAGAAAGAATACACCTTCTTCTTTGCACCCCATGGAACCTTCTCCAAAATTGATCACATCGTAGGACACAAAGCAAGCCTCAATAGATACAAGAGGATTGAAATAATACCTTGTATCCTATCAGATCACCATGCTCTTAGGCTGCAATTCAACAACAACAGAAATAACAAAAAGCCTACACGTAAGTGGAAACTAAACAACTCTCTGCTGAATGATACCTGGGTCAGGGAAGAAATAAAGAAAGAAATCAAGGAGTTTCTGAAATTCAATGAAAATGAAGGAACTACATACCCAAATTTGTGGGATACATTGAAAGCAGTGCTAAGAGGAAAATTCATAGCACTAAGTGCCTTTAAAAAGAAATTGGAAACATCGCACATAAGCATCTTAACAACACAACTGGAAGCCCTAGAAAAAAAAAGAACCAGAAACACCCAAGAGGAGTAGACGCCTGGAAATAATCAAACTCAGGGCTGAAATTAACAAATTAGAAACTAAGAAAACAGTCCAAAGAATCAAGAAAACCAAAAGCTGGTACTTTGGGAAAATCAACAAGATAGACAGACTGTTAGCCAAACTAACTAAAAGGCAGAGAGACAGTATTGAAATCAACAAAATCAGAAATGAAAAGGGAGACATAACAACAGACACTGAAGAAATTCAAAGAATCATAAGATCCTACATGAAGGCATATACGACACAAAATTTGAAAATCTAAGGGAAATGGACGATTTTCTTGAACAAGTTCACTTGCCAAAGTTGAATGAAGAACAGATAAACAAGCTAAATAGTCCCATTTCCCCTACAGAAATAGAAGCAGTCATCGATGGTCTCCCAACCAAAAAAAGCCCAGGGCCAGATGGTTTCAGTGCAGAATTCTACCAGACCTTTAAGGGCGAGCTAATACCGATACTCTTCAAGCTACTCCAAAAGATAGAAATGGAAGGAAAATTACCAAATTCATGATATGAGGCCATAGTCTCATTGATACCTAAACCTCACAAAGACTCAACAAAGAAAGAGAATTTCAGACCAATTTCTCTTATGAACATAGATGCAAAAATACTAAATAAAATACTTGCAAAACGAATACAGGAGCGCATCAAAGATATCATTCATCATGACCAAGTAGGCTTCATTCCAGGCATGCAGGGATGGTTTAATATACGGAAATTCATCAATGTAATCCACCATATAAACAAACTGAAAATAAAAAACCACATGATCATCTCCTTGGATGCAGAGAAAGCATTTGATAAAATTCAACACCCATTCATATTTAAAGTTTTAGAGAGATCAGGGATACAAGGCACTTTCCTCAACATAATAAAGGCTATATACAGCAAGCCAATAGCCAAAATCAAAGTAAATGGTGAGATACTCAAGTAATTTCCTCTAAAATCGGGAACAAGGCAAGGTTGCCCACTCTCTCCATACCTCTTCAATATAGTACTTGAAGTTCTAGCCAGAGCAATAAGACAACAAAAGGAGATCTAGGGTATACAAATGGGAAAGGAGGAAGTCAAATTATCCCTCTTTGCAGATGATATGATAGTGTACATAAGTGACCCTCAAAACTCCACCAGAGAACTCCTAAAGCTGATAAACACCTTCAGCAAATTGGCTGGATACAAAATTAACTCAAAAAAGTCTGTAGCCTTCCTATACACAAATGACAAACTTGCAGAGGAAGAAATTAGGAAATACACACCCTTCACATTAGCCACAAGCAATATAAAATATCTAGGAGTTACCCTAACTAAGCAAGTGAAGGACTTGTATGAAAAAAATTCAAAACTCTGAAGAAAGAGATTGAAGATGACCTGAGAAGATGGCATGATCTTCCTTGCTCATGGATCGGGAGAATTAACATAGTAATAACGGCCATCCTACCAAAAGCAATCTACAGATTCAATGCAATCCCTATCAAAATAACTACACAATTTTTTAAAGACATTGAAAGTTCAATTCTGAACTTCATATGGAAAAACAAAAAACCCAGAATAGCTAAAACAATCTTGTCCCATAAAAGTTGCTCCAGAGGAATCTCCATACCTGATCTCAAACTGTACTATAAAGCAATAGTAATTAAAACAGCATGGTACTGGCACAGCAACAGGCTGTTTGATCAGTGGAATCGAATCGAAGACCCAGATATGAATGCACAGACATATGGTCACTTGATTTTTGACAAAGAAGCCAAATTCATTCAATGGAAAAAGGATAGCATCTTCAACAAATGGTGCTGGTCTAACTGGAGGTCTATGTGTAAAAAAATGAAACTGGACCCTTATTTGTCACCTTGCACAAAACTCAAATCCAAGTGGATTAAAGACCTCAACATAAAACCAGAGACACTAAGCCACTTAGAGGAAAAAGTGGGAAAGAGCCTGGAACATATTGGCACAGGAGACAACTTCCTGGACAGAACACCAACGGCCCAGGCCTTAATGTCAACCATTAATAAATGCGACCTCATGAGGCTGAGAAGCTTCTGTAAGGCAGGAGACACTGTCAAGAGAACAAAGCGACAGCCTACAGACTGGGAAAAGATCTTCACCAACCCTACATCTGACAAAGGTCTAATATCTAAAATAAATAAAGAACTCAAGAAATTAAACACCACCAAACCGAATAACCCAATAGAGAAATGGGGCTTGGAACTAAACAGAGAATTCTCAACAGAGGAGTATCAAATGGCTGAGAAACACTTAAAGAAATGCTCAACCTCCTTAGTCATCAGGGAAATGCAAATCAAAACAACTCTGAGATTCCATCTTACACCCATCAGAATGGCTAAGATCAAAAATTCAAGCGACACCACATGCTGGCGAGGATGTGGGGAGAGAGGAACACTCCTTCATTGCTGGTGGGAATGCAAACTAGTACAGCCACTTTGGAAATCTATCTGGTGCTATCTCAGAAAAATGGGAATAGGGCTTCCTCAAGACCCAGCTATTCCACTCCTTGGAATATACCCAGAAGATGCTCCAGCACACAACAAGAAAATTTGCTCAACCATGTTCATAGCAGCCTTATTCATAATAGCCAGAACATGGAAACAGCCTAAGTGTCCCTCAGTAGAAGAGTGGATAAAGAAACTGTGGTACATATACACTATGGAATACTACTCAGCTATTAAAAACAAGGAATTCCCGAAATTTGTGGATAAATGGATTGAGCTAGAAATGATCATAATGAGTGAGTTAACCCAGAAGCAGAAAGAATCAAATGGTATATACTCACTTATATCTGCATACTAGCCAAAGGGGCATGTCCCACGAAAGCCTTCACTTACCAGAACACTGGGACAGAGGGGAAGGCATCCTTATGGGACTCTAAATGAGAGACGCATTGGAGAACAGCAAAATAAAAGGATCCAGAGGGTCCTAGAAATCTACAAGTAGGACAATATGATAGGCAGATTTGGGCCCAGGGGTCCCGCTCAAACTAAGGCACCAGCCAAGGACAATACAGGAGGTAAACTTGAAACCCCTTCCCAGATCTAGCCAATGGTCAGAATATTCTCCACAGTTGAGTGGAGAGTGTGATACGACTTTCTCACATACTCTGGTGCCTCACATTTACCATGTCCCCTGGAGGGGGAGACCTGGTGGAACTCAGAGGAAGGACAGAAGGTAGCCAAGAAGAGACTTGATACCCTATGAGAATATATAGGGGGACGTAATCCCCCTCAGGAACAGTCATAGGGGAGGGGAATAATGGGAAAATGGGGGGGGGAGGAATGGGAGGATACAAGGGATGGGATAAACATTGAGTTGTAACAAGAATAAAGTAATAAAAAAAATTATCCAGAAAAAAAAATCAAGTTACCGTATGTGTGTGGATTCATATCTGGGTCTTCAATTCGATTCCAATGATCAACCAGCCTGTTGCTGTGCCAGTACCAAGCTGTTTTAATTACTATTGCTTTATATTACAGTTTGAGATCAGGTTTGGAGATTCCTCCGGAGCACCTTTTATTGTACAAGATTGTTTTAGCTATTCTGGGTTTTTTGTTTTTCCATATGAAGTTCAGAATTGAACTTTCAATGTCTTTAAAAAATTGTGTAGGTATTTTGATAGGGATTGCATTGAATCTGTAGATTACTTTTGGTAGGATGGCCATTTTTACTATGTTAATTCTCCCGATCCATGAGCATGGAAGATCATTCCATCTTCTCAGGTCATCTTCAATCTCTTTCTTCAGAGTTTTGAATTTTTTTTCATACAAGTCCTTCACTTGCTTAGTTAGGGTAACTCCTAGATATTTTATATTGCTTGTAACTAATGTAAAGGGTGTGGTTTTTCTAATTTCTTCCTCTGCAAGCTTGTCATTTGTGTATAGGAAGGCTACAGACTTTTTTGAGTTAATTTTGTATCCAGCCAATTTTCTGAAGGTGTTTATCAGCTTTAGGAGTTCTCTGGTGGAATTTTGAGGGTCACTTATGTACACTATCATATAATCTACAAATAGGGATTATTTGACTTCCTCCTTTCCCATTTGTATACCCTTCATCTCCTTTTGATGTCTTATTGCTCTGGCTAGAACTTCAAGTACTATATTGAAGAGATATGGAGAGAGTGGGCAGCCTTGCCTTGTTCCCGATTTTAGAGGAATTTCCTTGAGTATCTCACCATTTACCTTGATTTTGGCTATTGGCTTGCTGTATATAGCCTTTATTATGTTGAGGAAAGTGCCTTGTATCCCCAATCTCTCTAAAACTTTAAACATGAATGGGTGTTGAATTTTATCAAATGCTTTCTCTGAATCCAAAGAGATGATCATGAGTTTTTTTTTTATTTTCAGTTTGTTTATATGGTGGATTACATTGATGGATTTCCGTATATTAAACCATCCCTGCATGCCTGGAATGAAGCCTACATGGTCATGATGAATGATATCTTTGATGTGTTCCTGTATTCGTTTTGCAAGTATTTTATTTAGTATTTTTGCATCTATGTTCATAAGAGAAATTGGTCTGAAATTCTCTTTCTTTGTTGAGTCTTTGTGAGGTTTAGGTATCAATGAGACTATGGCCTCATCGAATGAATTTGGTAATTTTCCATCCATTTCTATCTTTTGGAATAGCTTGAAGAGTATTAGCTCGCCCTTGAAGGTCTGGTAGAATTCTGCACTGAAACCGTCTGGCCCTGAGCTTTTATTGGTTGGGAGACCATCGATGATTGCTTCTATTTCTGTAAGGGAAATGGGACTATTTAGCTTGTTTATCTGTTCTTCATTCAACTTTGGTAAGTGAAATTGATCAAGAAAATTGTCCATTTCCCTTAGATTTTCAAATTTTGTGGCGTATATTCCTTCAAACTAGGATCTTATGATTCTTTGTATTTCTTCAGTGTCTGTTGTTATGTCTCCCTTTTCATTTCTGATTTTGTTGATTTCAATACTGTCTCTCTGCCTTTAATTAGTATGGCTAACGGTCTGTCTGTCTTGTTGATTTTCTCAAAGAACCAGCTTTGGGTTTTGTTGATTCTTTGGACTGTTTTCTTAGTTTCTATTTTGTTAATTTCAGCCCTGAGTTTGATTATTTCCAGGCATCTACTCCTCTTGGGTGTTTCTGCTTCTTTTTTTTTTCTAGGGCTTCCAGTTGTGCTGTTAAGATGCTTATGTGCAATGTTTCCAATTTCTTTTTAAAGGCACTTAGTGCTATGAATTTTCCTCTTAGCACTGCTTTCAATGTATCCCACAAATTTGGGTATGTTGTTTCTTCATTTTCATTGAATTTCAGAAACTCCTTGATTTCTTTCTTTATTTCTTCCCTGACCAAGGTGTCATTTAGCAGAGAGTTGTTTAGTTTCCATGTACGTGTACGCTTTTTGTTATTTCTGTTGTTGTTGAATTGCAGCCTAACAGCATGGTGATCTGATAGGATACAAGGTATTATTAAGGCTTGCTTTGTGACCTACGATGTGATCAAATTTGGAAAAGGTTCCATGGGGTGCAGAGAAGAAGGTGTATTCTTTCTGGTTTGGGTGAAAGGTTCTATAGATATCTGTTAGATCCATTTGACCCATGGCATTGGTTAATGATGTTATTTCTCGGCTTAGTTTCTGTTTCCATGACTTATCCTTCAGTGAGAGTGGGGTGTTGAAGTCTCCCACTATTAATGTGTGAGGATCGATGTGTGGTTTAAGCTTTTTTAGGAGATCTTTTACAAATGTGGGTTCCCTTGTATTGGGAGCATAGATGTTCAGAATTGTGATGTCATCTTGGTTGACTTTACCTTTGATGAGTATGAAGTGTCCTTCCTCATCCCTTTTGATTATTTTGGTTGAAAGTCTATTTTGTTCGATACTAAAATGTCTAAGCCTGCTTGCTTCTTGTGACCCTTGCTTGGAATATTTTTTTCCAACCTTTTACCCTGAGGTAATGCCTTTCATTATAGGTGAGATGTGTTTCCTGAATGCAGAAGAATGTTGGATCTTGTTTATGCACCCATTCAGTTAGTCTGTGTCTTTTTATTGGAGAATTGAGGCCATTGATGTTGAGAGATATTAATGACCAGTGACTGTTAAGAGTCTTACTTTTGATGTTGTTTCCAGTCGAGCATTTGTGTAGTTGTGTTTTTGCCATGGGATAGTTATCTATTTCCTGGGTAGTTTTGGTTGTAGCTTGACCCTTTGGGATGGAGTTTTCCTTCTACTACCTTCTGTAAAGCTGGGTTTGTGGATAGGTACTGTTTGAATTTGTTTTTGTCCTGGAATATTTTGTTTTCTCCATCAATGGTTATTGATAGTTTTGCTGGGTAAAGTAGTCTGGCCTGGCATTTGTGGTCTCTTAGGGTTTGCAGGATCTCTGTCCAGGCCCTTCTGGCTTTTATGGTCTCTGCTGAGATGTCGGGTGTAATTCTGATAGGTTTACCATTAAATGTTATTTGGCCCTTTTCCCTTGCAGCTTTTAATATTTTTTCTTTGTTCTGCATGTTTTGTGTTTTGATTATTATGTGACGGGCAGTTTTTCTTTACTGGTCAATTCTATGTGGTGTTCTATAGGCCTCTTGTATGTTTATAGGCATCTCTTTCTTTAGATTGGGGAAATTTTCTTCTATGATTTTGTTGAGAATAATTTCTGGGCCTTGGAGTCTGATATCTTCTCTTTCTTCAATGCCTATTATCCTCAGATTTCTTCTTTTCATGGTGTCATTAATCTCTTGGATGTTTTGTGTCAGGAGTTTTTCAGATTTGGCAGTTTCTTTAATGGTTGCTTCAAGATCTGTGACTGTATGTTCTAGGCCTGAGATTCGTTCTTCCATCTCTTGGATTCTGTTAGAAAAGCTCACCTCTGTGTTGCTCGCCTTCTTCTCTGAGGTCTCACATTCTCGTTTTTCTTCTTTCTGTGTGTTTATCATTGAATCCGTTTTTATTTTCAGATCTTGAACTGATTTTTTTATTTCTTTCGTCTGATTGTTTGTATATTCCTGAAAATTTTCCAGTTCCACTCTATGTGCTTCTTTTATGTCTCTTGCCTGTTTGTCTGTGTCTTCCTGCATTTGATTATGAATTTTATTTGTTTCCTCCATTATCATACTCATTACTAAGGATTTGAGGTCAAGTTTTTGTATTTCTCTTGTACTTGAGTTCTCTGTGTGGATTTCTTAGGGATAGCTGGCAACTGGAGATGCCATGTTGTTTGGGTTTTTTTGCATATGCTTTTCGCTGTCCTTTAGACATCTTGCTGTAATTGTTTTTGTTGGGTAGCTTACAGAGTTGGATGGAGGGAGTCTGATGATAGATTCACTTGTTTTATCAAGTTTACCCTAGGCTGGGAGCTCTTAATGCTTCACTGGTGTGGATGTTAGGAGGTTAGCCCTGTTGTTTTGGACTCCCACAGCCAGTGATTTTCAGCTCCCTTGTGTTGTGGGTCCTGTGATCATTCTGTGTCTCTAAATGAGCGTTGGGTCAGGCCAAGGTATCCAGAGCCTTCTGTGTCCCCTGCCAAGTCCAGCCAGGAACACTGGGCCCAAACCACAGGCCAAACTCAGCCAGATTCTCAGGGCCTGAACCGACTGCCGAGCTCAGCTAGGGATTCTGGGCACAAAAATGCACACAGGGTCCAGCCAGAATTTTTGTGTTGGGACTACACACCAAGCTCAGCTAGGAGCTTTTGGCCCAAAGTGCGTGCTGTAGTCAGTGTTTGACTCAGGGCCCGAATTGTCCACCAATCTCAGCCAGGAATTCTGGATTCAAACTGCACACTGTGTCTAACCAGAGTCTTAGAGCTGGTGGAAATGAGTGCTCCTCCCAGCCTGCATAACAGCAAGAGAACTGCGGCTCCGCTGAGCTTGTGCCGGTGGTGGAACCAAGCACTCCGCCCAGACTGCTTCACCACAGGGGAGCTGCTGCTGAGCTGAGGTGGTACCTAGGGTGCAACTGAGCCCTCCACCAAGCCTGTGCCACAGCAGGAGAACTGTGGCTGCTCTGAGTTAGTGCCAGTGGTGGAACCAAGCGCTCCGCCCAGACTGTTTCACTGCAGGGGAGCTGCCGCTGACCTGAGGTGGTGCCTAGGGTGGAACTGAGTGCTCCACTAAGCCTGCGCCACAGCAGGAGAGCTGTGGCCGTGCTGAGTTAGTGCCTCAGGCAGAATTGCTTGCTGGGCTGGGCCAGAACTCCGTACTCTGGGGCCAAACTGCCCAGAGTCCCCTCTCCCGCCGCAACTCCCACCAACCACTACACCAATTGCCTCCACCAGAAGGCTATGAGCTGCAAACCTCAGCCACCACCGCTGGTGCCATTGGTGCCACTGGTGCTGCTGCCTCTGCCGCTGCCACTCCGATCAAAGAAAATCCACCCTCCTCCCATGTGCAGGGGCATGCAGGTCCTCCACATCCTGGACCCTCCAAACTGTGAAGCACTCCCGCTGCCGTGGTGTTGGGACCTCGGTGTTCTTGGCTCAAACATCTGTGCAATTCCCTGAAATGTTCACTGGAGCCTCCAAACGCGGTCCACACTGCTTGCCACCATCTTGGATCCCCATAAAGTCCTCTATTTCGGCAAATAGTCACTTTTAATCTCAATCCAACTATTGTAACTCCTTTCACTTAATTTTTTATTTCAAATAATACTCACAGTAACTGGTGAGTAGGAAGATATTCATACTAGTATTTTTTAGTCTTTTTAAAAATCCATTCTATTAGTTTGTCATTTGGTGTTTTTATATATTGATGAAAACTAATGCTTTTTTCCTATAGTTTTATAAATTTATTGACCTTAATGCAAACCTATTTTCAGGTTAAATTACCATACTTTTGTTTCCAGAGAGTTCTCACATTTTCTTTTACTTTTGAAAACTTCTAGGAACTGTATATTCAGGGTTTTGGAGGGATGGTAAATTTTTGCTGTTACTTCTTGCTAGAACTTGGGTTATATTATCCAATTATCTCCTCATTGTTAGATTCTTATTATGAAATTAGTGTGAGTCTAATAGAATTTGCTTTTATGTAACTCAGACCTTCACCCTTCTCTTCAAGTCAGGTTTTGTTTGTTTGTTTGTTTGTTTGTTTGTTTTGGGGTAGGTGAAATTTTGGACAGGTGTTTTGCATTCAATGTAATTAAGAGTCTTTGAGTTTCCAGGACCTGGATGTTTAGATAGTAGATATGGGAAGGATGAGGCTGGGCTGACTATACAAGAAGCACTCAGCTTCCCTATTCACCACTACCACACCCTTAAGTGTCTCCAGGTCCTCCTGTATTTGCCTTAGTCACTTCTGTGTCTTTTCATGAAGATCACAAAAGGCAGACCATCAATGTAGAGAGGGAAGAATTTCTTCAGCTTACAGTTTTAGTCACTGAATAAAATCAGGTCAGGAACTGAATGGAGAGCCCTGGATGCAGAAACTGAAGCAAAGACAGTGAACTACAGCCTAAGACCACCTGTCCAGGGGTGGCACTGCTCACAGTGGGCTGAGCTCCTCTACATCACTCATTAATATAAAGCAAACATACTCATAGGCCAATTTGATGGAGGTGATTTCCTAACTAAAGTTTCTTCTTGGATATACCTTTGTTGTGTCAAGTGGACAAAAACCAATCACTACACTTGGGCACTTGAGTATCTTAAGGTCTGCAAACGGAAAGTAGCAATATATATTCATGAATGTATTTGCTTACTCTTAGACATCTAAAATTAATTTTTGAACATAATGCTCGAGAAATTAGGAAAATAGAAAGTAGATGAGAGGATATAATGTTAGCAGATAAAAGAAGTAATGTGGAAAAGGAATGTGAATAATGGATGGAAAGAAACCAACAATTAACTAGCCCTAAGGACACTCATTTCAGGTAGGCTCAGTTATTGAGTTGATTCGGTCATCATTTTGACAGTCTCTCCAGCAGGTATTGCCAAGAAACACATCTTTCTAGTTACTGTTTTCTCCAGAATAAGGGCCAGCCTCCCCTATAACGCTGCAAGAGAACCATATTCTTACATTATTGATCCACTTAACATGCAAAGACAGTTCCAGAGTCTCTGACCACTTCTGTGAAGGCAGCTTGGTCATAAGCCTCTGGAAGCTTATGCTTTTGAAAATTCATTATTTATCAATAAACAAAAATGCTTCACCGGAAATGCTGTCCTGAATATCAAAATTCTTTTGGAGCAGGATTCGTCTGGCTTCTAGTAACTATACAACAGCTGACCTCTCTTAAGCACAGCTATATTTATGTACAACATAAGCAGAATACCCTATACACACTACATGATTTTTTCAAAATGGAGATGGTAATGAAGACCAAGGGAAGATTCCAATGCACAGTGCAGTATGAGAATCCAATGGCCCTGAGACTCAAGTGATAACAATCTTAGATGATGTGAGGGTTGGATGTTTGTAGCTGTGGGTATTGTAGACACATGTTTGCCATTGCATACCTGAGAAATATGAATTCTCCAGCCACCATGTACATGTGTGGATCAAAGAGAGATAACTGGGGCTTATTGGGAAGTGCCTTTATCAACAATGAGACCACAAGCTTATGTCCTCTAGATTTGTGATGGTGTATTTAGGGATAAATTAATATATTCTATATGTTATAGACATGGAATTGAGAATTATGGCTCAAAGATCAAATTTGGTCAAGCATTTGCTTTTGGAAATGAAGATTTATCAGAACACACACAAACATACAGGACATGATGAGTGAACACTGAAGGATCATGTGATCTCAGGGTCTATGCGTGTTGCAGCTGAAGGTTCTCTGAGGAGACAATGAGAATGAACCAGGACAGAATGTTGGGAGAAACTGAGTCAGCAATACAAACAGCTGACTGGATTTTGATTTCCTGATATCTTTCTCTCCAGAATTTTCTTTTATTTCAGTGAAATATTAAATTCAATGTAACTTGACATTTGCATTTATTTCCGTGAGGTTTCACTGATTATGTATTGATTTAAATGAGCGTAATTGGTTCATGATATTCAAAAGATCAATTCATTTCTCATCATTCAGCTTAAACAAAATGAATCATGGAGTAACTAAATATTAAACATATGTGGTCTTAGTCTATGGTATTACTTAAAAAGTAGGAAAATTTTATGCGAATGTATTTTCTATGTGTAAAAATATTTAACACAGTATCCAGAGAAATATTGTAGATTTGAAATAACTAATTTCTCTTACCCTGACTGTTAATGGTGTATAATTGTCCCTGCTCTAACAATCACAGAAAGAAGAATTTGATACTTAATGAGTGAGTAAGTAAATTTTATTTGGGCGTATACATCTCCTTTAGATAAAAATTATACCAATATTGCAGTAACAATTCATGACATAGAAATACGTCACATAAGTATATCACAGTATATTTGTCTTCCCAAGTGATGTGACACTTCCTAAATAAAGTATCAATATTGCTTTTATTGGAATTATTGCTGGTAAAAATTTAAAACACAGAAACAAAAAGCCACCGAATTAGACTTATTTAGGTAGAGATGGTATTTGGTTAGTCATTGATATACAAGGCAGAATACAAGAGGTATAGCCCTGTATCCCTTCTCTATGCTGTAGACACAGGGTTTCTATTGTTTGAAAGCAACACTTGAGGATTTAGGTCTTGGTAGGTAGTTTCAAATTACTGTCCATTCATTCAGTAAATGTCCTTGGTATCACACTCTGTTAATGGCAGCTGAGTTTCAGGAGACCATGTCTGAAACAATGCTTCCTGTTCATCACAATCCAGGCACTATTTCAAAGTTTCATACACAAGTAGGGAAGAATGATAAACAATATCTTTTTGAGGATATACAGACAGCATTTTCTAGCATGATAATTCTGGGATTCAAACTTTTGAATTTAAATTCAGATGCTCACTATGGCCATCTATAATTTCCTTCCCAGGAAATTGATCCATGACTAAACAAATTTAGTTCTCAAATGCATACTCATTTTTTTAATCTTGTAATCATGCTTTTATTGTGTCAGAAATAGATCATCCATCAATAAAGAATGATGCCACATTAGCAGATTTTAGGATACTAATTGAGGTTTCAGTAGTGTTATGGGATTTGTGAGGTCCTTAAATCAAAAATTGCTTCTTTCTATGGACAATTGTTAATGAGCTCTATTACTTCAGATCACATTTACCTGTATATTATTCACTCCCAGTGCAAGGTAATCTTTGTCTACTGGGAGTCACTTTCTTTTCCTTATCAGGTTAAGAAAAGTATTTACTGCTTTCTGAATGCCCTGCTCTCTCTGGAATTTTTAGGTCACTTATGTATAGAACAATCATGTCATCTGTGAATAGTGATAGTTTGGCTTCTTCCTTTCCTATTTGTATTCCCTTGATCTCCTTTAGCTATGACTTCAAGTACTATGTTGAAGAGATAAGGAGCGAGTGGACAGCCTTGTCTTGTCCCTGATATCAGTGGAATTGATTTAAGTTTCTCTTTGTTTAGTTTGATGTTGGCTATAGGCTTAATGTATATAGCCTTTATTATGGTGAAGTATGTTCCGTGTATCTCTTCTCTCTCCAATATTTTAAACATGAATGGGCGTATTCTCAAATGCTTTTTTTGGCATCTAAGGAGGTGATCATGTGGTTTTTATTCTTTCAGTTTATTTATATGATGGGTTACATTGATGGATTTCCGTATATTGATTAACCCTGCATGTCTGTAGTGAAGCCTACTTGGTCATGCTGAATGATATTTTTGTTTTTGATGTGTTCTTTTATTCGGTTTGTGAATATTTTATTTAGTACTTTTGTGTCAATGTTCATAAGACAAATTGGCCTGAAATTCTATTTCTTTGTAGAGTCTCTCAGTGGTTTAGGTCTCAAGGTGACCCTGGCCTCATAGAATGAGTTTATCAATGTTCCTTCTGTTTCTATTTTATGGAACAGGTTACAGAGAATTGGTATTAGCTCTTCTTTGAAGGTCTGGTAGAATTCTACTATTTTTGGTTGAGAGGATGTCGATGACTGCTTATTTTCTTAGGAGATCTAAGACTATTTAATTTGTCTACCTGATCTTGATTCAACTTTGGGAGTTGGTATCTACTGAGAAAATTGTCCATTTCATTTAGGTTTTCAAATTTTGTGACGTATAAATAGGCTTTTAAAGTATGACTTAATGATACTTTTTTATTATAATTTTTTATTTTAATTTTATTAATTTATTCAGGTTACATCACAATTGTTATCCCATCACTTGTATCCTCCCATTCCTCCCTCCCTCAGGCTTTCACCCTATTCCCCTCCCCTAAGTCTATGATGGAAGAGGACCTCCTCCCCCACTATATGGTCATAGGCTATCGAGTCTCATCTTGGTAACCTGATTATTCTTTCTTTGAGTGCCACCAGGCCTCCCCACTAAGGGGAAGTGGTCAAATATGGGGCACTAGAGTTCATGTCAAAGTCAGTCCCCACTCCACATAACTGTGGAGAATGTCTTGTAGATTTCCTCAATGTCTGTTGTTATGTCTCCCTTTTCATTTCTGATTTTGTTTGTTTACTCTCCCATTGCTTTTTAGTTAGTTTGGCTATGGGTATGTCTGTCTTGTTGATTGTTTCAAACAACCAGCTCCTGCTTTGGTTGATTATTTGAGTTGTTCCCTTTCTTTATAATTTATTGATTTTAGCCCAGAGTTTGATGATTTCCAGCCATTTACTCCTCTTTGGTAAGACTGTGTCTTTGTGTTCTAGAGCTTTCAGGTATGTTGCAAAGTTGCTAGTATGAGATCTGTCCTATTAGTTTGTAAATGCACTTAGTGCTATGAACTTTCCTCTTAGCACTGCTTTCATTGTGTCCCATAAGTTTTGGTATGTTGTGCCTTCAGTTTCTTTTAATTCTAGGAAGTTTTCAATTTCTTTTTTTTTCATTCTTTACCCAGATATCATTGAGTAGGGTATTGATCATGATTTAGTAGGTTTTCTGTTGCTATAGAGTTCTAGCTTTAATCCACGGTGGTCTGACAAGATGCAAGGAATTATTTCGATCTTTATGTATCTGCTGAGCTTTGCTTTGTGACTAAGTATATAGTTAATTTTGGAGATTGTTGTACAAGATGCAGAGAAGAAGATGAATTCTTTCCTGTTTGGGTGAAAAGTTTTTTATAATGTCAGTTAGGCCCATTAGATTCATGACATCTATTAGTTTCATTGTTTCTCCATTCAGTTTCTGTGGCGATGATCTATCTAGTGGTGAAAGTGTAGTGTTGATGTCTCCCACTACTAATATGGAGGTTTTGACGTGTGATTTAAGTTTTAATAATATTTCTTTAATGAACGTGTGTGCTCCTGTATTTGGGGCATAGATATTCAGAATTGAGATGTCCCCTTTGTGTATTTTTCCATTAATCAGTATGAAGTGTCTTTCCTCATCTATTTTGATTAGTTTTGGTTGAAAGTCTATCTTATTAGATATTAAAATGGTTAATCCAGCTAATTTCTTGGGTGTGTTTGTTTGGAGTACCATTTCTAGCCCTTTACTCTAAGGTAATGTTCATTTTATTGCAGAATGTCTTTCTTCTATACAGTAGATTGATGGATCCTGCTTTCACATCCATTCTGTTAGTCTATGGCTCTTCCTTTGGGACTTGAGGCCATTGATGTGGAGAGATATTAATGATCAGTGGTTAATGGCACCTATTATTTTGATGGTTGTAGTGGTTAAGGGTGTGTGTGTGTGTGTGTGTGTGTGTGTGTGTGTGTGTGTAAGAGAGAAGCAGAGAGAGAGATTTCTTTTGTTTGTGTTTTGTTAATAATATTTTTTATTTTTTACATATACATTTATATTATTACACAGATATATAATAAACTACATACAGCATGAAGAACCATGAGACAAGCAGGAAGTACATTAATTTTTACATTCATAGTATTGTGGCCATTTGTATTTGGCAACTTTGAAGAAAATATTTTCCTATCTTGGTGAGTCTAAAAATCTCAATGTAAATCAATAGCTATCATATCTCATCTCTATTAACTTAAAACATATCTAGACATTAAAACACCTTAGCTGCTATACAACTAAGCTTAATTGTGAAAGTAAACTATTTGATCATCAACGCCATCAGAGACTTGAGAAGGAATAAAGTTAGATACCTGAGTAAACAGGAACTGCAAGTTAGCAACTTCCAAATGGAAAAAAATGACAGAAACAGTTTGCTGCCTGAACATTCACTCATAACTCTCTTTAACATCGGAGCATCTTCTTCAGCATTTTGTCCCAGTATATCTGACATACATATTTGTGCATCAGGTACTATTGAGGACTAACTTACCCTGTCTTGGCAGAATGTTGCCATCGAAACTGCCTGTATCCAAACATGCTTATATTTAGGCAGATTTATGTCAGAGGTTGAAATGAGGACATTTTACCCAGTGGCTGATTTGAAATAGTCAAAGCCATCTCCATTGGAAGACTCTTTGATGGTCATTATCTTCCTTGATGTTGGTTGCATATTACTACAAGTTAACCTGTCTTATTGTCAAATAACCAAAAAACCACTAAAACACCTTTAAATAGCATATTCTGTAGGATTCTGAGATTTTTGAAGACTTTATGTAACTACTTTACCTTATATGCCTATGAAACCATATCTGTTACACCTAGCATGTAAATTCCTGTGACACAAAGAGACTAGTACTTGATATGATCATGAGTTGATCGATTGACAATTAACTTTTATAGCTTACTTATCCAAAGCATCCTGCAGTAGCACTCTAAATGTATTGGAGGTAAGACTTGCATTTTACTTGAGTGGTGTGGGTACAATACATCATATTAGAGTAGAAATATATATGTATGTTAAGAATAATCTTCAACTTGAATTCTATTCCAATGTATCAAAAGCAAACTTATTTTCATCAATATACAAATTTCTATAACAATGAATTAAAAATAACATTGTGAGTACAATTAAGGCCTTAGGTTGAGGTGTAGATTCAATAATCTACCTTTTGTCCTATCATCCCTATATATTTCTATATTCTCCCTTTTTTTTCATCCCCTATCTCCAAACCTAAGAAAGAAAGATAAAGGAAAAGAGAGACATTCCTGAGTCCAAACTCCTTTTTCTCTCTGTATAAGGCCAATAATAACTTGTTGCCAACATTCCATGAAATTAAACATCTGTAGCCCAATACAGCAAATGAAAACCCTACCCATCTTTGGTCTCCTCCAGAGTGCTAATACTTAGACTCTCATCTATCTTGCTAGCACAAGTGTAATAGAAATATTTAATTCAAAAGTTACAATTCTCATCTGCAGTGTGTCTCTGGCTTATCAATGAAATCATCTGTCTCAGTTGATGTTGGTTTTGGAATCTGTAAGACATGAGGAAAAATGGCTGTGTTGGACAGAATGACACTGAAGGGATAGATATGAGGAATTATTTTGTTCCTACCTTCTGGTTCACTCACTTTCTTGTCCTCTGTCTGTCAAATGGTAAGGAGATTTGTATAAGCACTGAGTAATTGCCACATGGTGATTGTTTAGGAGAACTTGTGAATTGAACAATTATGGGGTCATGTAGGCCTCCTCCAAGATACCATGGAAATGTCTTTGAGACTTGAGAGTACATGGAATATTAACAATCTCTGTACTTTGTTTCCACATAAAATGAATAGTTTTTAATAATAAAGTAAAGAATACAATAGATTTTATAGGGAGAAATAGATGCCAAGAATATTGAATGTCTTTGATGAAAGTTTAGGCAGATGATAAAACCAACCCAAGACAGAAAACAGGTGGCCAAAATGGCTAGTCAGCAAAGAGAGAGATTTACAGCTTCCCAGGCTTTTATGAACTCATGTCAACTACTGTGTGCTCTGCATGGTAAACATTGTGCCCCAGGATTAAATGGCTTACACGGTATGGTTAAGCTCTTCCTTTCAATCACTTGCTTGGGGATTTCTTATATGTTCTTTTAGACATGGGAATCGTCACCATGTACCATAGTTGTTTATGTGTAGAGTTCATTACTTTTCTGCTCTTCTTACTTTTTTTCCTTTTTCAGACATGATCTCTCTATGTAGCACAGGCTAGATTCACACAGGTACTTCTCCTCAACATATGACAGGAATTCAGTGATTAAAGACATTTAACATAACCAGATTCTCTTTTTGCAGATTTGATATTATGTTACAGAAAAAATCATGTATTGAGTTTTCCAGGAAATTTTGCTTTAACTTTTACAAAGTGCAGGAGCTGTAAAGAATGATGGAGTCACAAATTGTTTCAATGTGTTTTGTACTTAAAGACAAGCATGCACATTTTAGGGTCAGAGAAAGAATGATATAATTTTACTTTATAGTGTTCTCAGAAGAACTTGTGTTGAAAACTGAATCCTCAGTAGAATGTACTAATAGGAAGTAAAAGAAAATAAGACATTGCATCTAGTTAGGAGCACAAAATAACTATAGTGTGCCTTTCAAGAAACAATTTTGGAATTTTGTGTGTTTTGTGTCTACAAATTGCGCTAAAATCTCTGTGTCTCTCTAGATTTCTTTCCATCCTTCATTGTTTGAACAAAGGTGCACTACTTAATGCCGTTTATAACTATGCTCTGTCTCAACACAGGCCCAGAAACAGTACATTGAGTCATGATGGGTAGGCATCTAAGATTCTATTAGATAATAGAAAAAAAAATTTAACTTATTTTCATGTTTTTTTTACCAGTAAGTCATAGCTGGCAAACAAAGTTTTCTTGGTTTCCTCATCCACTCTGGCTCCTACATTCCTTCTGCTCCCTCTTCTGCAGGTTTCCCTGAGGTCTCCTTCATGTGTGACTATGCATCTTAGTATCTGCTCCTGCCGTCTGCCATAGGAAGTCTTTTGATGACTATAGGCTAGGCACCATTCTATAAGTTTATCAGAATATTATTATGGAATCATTTCACTGACACTTTTTTTGACCAGTAGATACTAGGTAGTATGTGTGGTTGCTCTCTAGATTCTTTTTCCTGGCATTCCAGAAAGTGTATGGCATGGAATGTCTCTTGTGGCATGGACCTCAAGTTTGATCACTATTTATTTTTTTATGTATTTCTTTTTTATTAGTATTAATTCATTCATATTACATGTCAATGGCTATCCCATCTCTTGTATCCTCTCATTCTTCCCTCTCTCCTATTTTCCTTATACTCCCCTCCCCTGTGACTGTGACTGAGGGGGACTTCCTCCCCCTATATATGCTCCTAGAGTATCAAGTCTCTTCTTGGTAGCCTGCTATCCCTCCTCTGAGTGCCACCATGTCTCTCCATCTAAGGGACATGTAGACCAGTATTTAGTTGGCCACTCCCAAAAGTTATGGGCCCCATTACTCCTTTCCTCTGTCTGTCCTTCCCCCACATAATCTTCCTTTTACCCATCCCCACCTGTCCCAAGTCCCCTCACAAAATCTATTCTATTTCCCTCTCCCAGGGTAATCTATGAATCCTCTCCCTAATGTCCTTCTTGATACTTAGCATTTCTGTGTCTTTGGATTGTATTGTAATTGTCCTTTACTTAGTATCCCACCTATAAGTGAGTACATATCATGTTTGTTTTTCTGTGACTGGGTTACCAGACAGAGATTAATTTATTAATAGTTTCATCAATTATCCTGTAAACTTCAAATTGTCATTTTTAAAAGCTGAGTAGTAGTCCATTGTCTAAATGAACCACGTTTTTTTATTAATTTATTCTTGGTACATTTCAATGGTTATCCCATTCCTTGTATCCTCCCATTCTTCCCTCCCTCCCATTTTCCCCTTACTCCTCTCCCCTATGACTGTTTCTGAGGGGGACTTCCTCCCCCTTTATATGCTCATAGGGTATCATGTGGCACTCAGAGGAAGTATAGCAGGCTACCAAGGTGAACCACATTTTAAAAAATCCATTATTTGATTGAAGGAAATCTAGTTTGTTTACAGTTTCTGGCTATTATGAATAATGTTACTATGAACATAGTTGAGCATGTGTTCTTGTGATAGGATGGAACATCTCTTAATGTATACCCATGAGCTGGTCTTGAGGTCAATTGACTGCCAATTTTCTGAATTACCACCATATTGAATTCTGTAGCTGCTGTACAAGTTTTCACTCCTACCAACATTGGAGGAGTGTTTACCTCTTGCTCCACATCCTCATCAGCATGAGCTGTCACTTGAGTTATTGATCTTAGTCATTCTGATAGTTGTGAGAGGGAATCTCAAAGTAGGTGTGATTTGCATTTCCCTGTAGGCTAAGGGTGTTGAATATTTCCATAACTTTTTTTTAGTGACTTCAGATTACTCTATGGAGAATTCTGCTTAGATATCATCCCATTTTAATAGGACTATTTGATTTGTTGATGAATAGTTTTATGAATTCTCTATGTATTTTGGTTATTAGCCTTCAATTGGCTGTGGAGTTAGTGAAAAGCTTTCCCAGTCTTTCAATTGATGTTTGTCCATTGATAGTGACCTTTGACTTTGCATTATAGAAGCTTTTCAGTTTCACAAAGTCCCATTTCTAAATTGTTGATCTTAGTGCCTGTACTATAGATGTTCTGTTTAGGAAATTAATTCCTGTGTGAATGCTTTCCAGGCTATTGATATTTTCTCGTGGATCAGTTTCACTGTATCTGGCTTTACACTGAATTCTTTGATTGACTTGGAGCTGCATTTTATGCATTGTGATAAATATGAATCTATTTGCATTCTTCTACATGTAGATATTTAGTTAGAGGAGCACTGTTTGTTGAAGATGCTTTCTTTGTACATTGTGCAATTATGGTTTCTTTATCAAAAATCATGTATCCATAGTACAGACTCAGTCTCACTCTACAGGGTAGCTGTGACCCATCATTTTATTTTGTACTCACCATAACCAAGTGGAGAGCAGGGAACTGGGGGTCTTGTCCCTGTATTACCCTGAGTTCTTAATAAAGTGGATCTACTTTTTGTCTGCCTAGGCTGAGCTCCCTATAATCTTGGAACCTTGAAGGGGATAGATTTTCATTCATACTGACATGATTCTAACAGAATTTAATCGTCTTATTTTGGGAAAATATGAACGGGAAGAATATTCCTAAACCTCAATAAGGTGAAAATATGAAATTGCTTCTCCTCAATCTTTTATATGTTCCTCAGAGGAATGTTCCCAACAGATGCCTTTAAAAAAACTAAATTGATATATGTGGCAAGTGATAACTTTGAGGACTGTCTTAGATGTGTCTCATTGTAATAAACACCACGATAAAAAAACAACAGAGGGAGGAAGAAGGTCAGTTTACAGTTCCACATAACAGTGCATTATGAAAGGAAGTAAGGGCAGGACTGTATCTGGAAAAGTAGCAGGAAACAGCAACTGAAACAGAAGCCATAAAAAATGCTGCTTTCTTACTTACTCCATGGTTCACTCAGCCTGATATCGCATACAACCCAGGACCACCTGCCCTGGTGGTGGCACTGTAAACATCTGCCTGGGTCTTCCAACATTTATTATTAACGAAGATAATACACCAAAGACTTGTCCAGAGGTCAATCAGATAGAACCATATTCTCAATTGACGTTTACCAGATATCCCTAGTAACAATTTCACAGACAGACACACACACACACACACAAAATCCAGAAACATAGTAGATTGCAATAATGTGTTACGTTGAATTCTAATTGTATTTCTGAAGTATAACACACTTCATTTTTTCTTGTGTTTCAAAAACAATTATGTTTCTATCTCTTAGGAAGAGACTTTCCCCCTCTAAATTGCTGTGATTGTTGGTGTCTGGTGTGTAAGCACATGTGCATGTGGTTGACCACAGAGGACAGATGTGTGTGTAGGTTTCTTTGGAGCTGGACTTACAGGCAATAGGAAGAAGTTCAGCGTAGTTGCTACCTACTAACCTCAGGTCATCTGGAAGAAGAACCCACACACTTAACTGCTGAGTCATCTGTCAAGCTTCTGAAAGATTTCTCTAGTGTCAAAATTTGGTCCTTAAATCATTTCATTGAGTGAACTGGTGAGATGTGCCTACAAACAAAAATGCCTGCCACCAAGACAAACAATTTGATCTTTAGCCTGTCTGAACATTGTAGGGGAGGACTGATCTCACTGGATGTCCTGTAACCTCCATGTGTGTGCATTGGAACAAACAAACATGCTCACGCATACATACATTGAAATACCTTAAGAACAAATAAAAGGCAAAATATAATTTCATTGATTATAATTGCTATATAAAATTTATGTATATTTAATTTATATAAACCAAATGAGTTAAATTCATCTGTGAAATATCAATAGCCACAAACACTAGAGACTTATCTATAACTTCTAAAGTTTTCACTAATCATTTTTCTTGATAATTAAATTAATATCCATAATGTTCCACTTTTATAATAAATACATAGGATATACCACCCTAATATGGTATTTATATGAAGCAAGCTCAGAAAACTATAGTATAGATAGCACCTAACAACCAACAAAAATTGTTTTACTACTGTATGACCAAAAGAGTTGTTCAGCTTGAAAAGAAAAATTGCATACATGTGTCTTCATTTTCACTCCTTCCAGTGTTTTTGTTTCATTCCTTCAACTTTACTCGAAACGGTTCAAAGAACTCAGCATAAAATAAATACAGGATTTTTAAAGTGTCTGTTATTTTACAGATTGAATATTTTTACGTGTTCTTTTTTCATCACACACTACATTGTATTTTGCTACTGTCAGCAAGTACATAGAACATATTTTATGTGATTTTTGCAATAATGAAAGCATGAATGAATCTTCATTATATTTATATTGAAGCACTAACCAGGACCTTTGCATATTGCTCCCTAGGGAGGACATAGCCTTTCTAGCTTCGCATAAAAGCTCAATCTTCATATTGCAACACCTGAACAGTGTCTTGAGGCTGCCCTTCAAAATGAAGCTGCCTGTTCTTCTGTTGATGTTGCTGTTCTTCAGAATTTCAGGTGAGGACAGAAGGAAGTGAGAAAGGAGAATGAGTAGGAAGAGTGAGACCTGGGTTACACTGCTGATCACATGTGTTCTGTTCATGTATGAGAAGACTGGCTTAGCCTCCTGGATGGGCCTGTGAGGTTTACATCTGTAAGAGGGAGGTCCTTCAGGGGGGTAACCTGTGTTATAATGAAGATTATGACATAGATTGAATGGGATGTTCTGAGTTATGCCTAGAAGGCCATTAAGGCTTTCATTTTCTTGTGGTGTTAAAAAGATATTTTAGTGAATAAAGAATTGTATGAGAAAATGAACATCTCATTTGAAAATAACTATCAAAAAAGAAACCACAAAGATTGCTCATGAAGTGTGTCCATAACTTTATACTTCTCTGTCATTATTTCAGCCTCCAGTGGTGATGTTGTCATGACCCAAACTCCAGCCTCTCTGCCTGTCAGCCTTGGAGATCAAGCTTCTGTCCCTTGCAGATCTAGTCAGAGCCTCCTTAATAGTTATGGAAACACCTACTTGGAATGATACCTGCAAAAGCCAGACCAGTCTCCACAGCTCATCATCTACAAAGTTTCCAACCGATTTTCTGGGGTCCCAGACAGTTTCAGTGGCAGTGGGTCAGGCACAGATTTCACACTCAAGATCAGCAGAGTGGAGCCTGAAGATTTAGGAGTTTATTACTGCTTCCGAGCTACACATGATCCTCCCACAGTGATACATGGTCTAACAAAAACATTTTTGCTTGGGGAGGCCCAGCTGCCAAAAATGTAACTTAAGTATAAGACAGAGAGAAGTGCTGAAGAACTCAAGATTATGGGTTACAGCTGAAGTATATAGGTCATCGGTCAATTATATTTTTTAGCTTCATTGGCTACAATAACACTAACATCAATTTACCTCAGGAGAATAGTAAATTGGTGCCCTCTCATCAACCAGGAATGATGGGGGTAAAGCTGAGTGAAAACCCATTTTTATCCTAGAGACCTTGTATGCCTTTGTCAGTCAAAGTTATCCAGTAAACAGACTGGAAACTGTGCGTGTTTTGACCCAGGAACATTCCATAGATTATCTGAGTGATCTGTGGTCAGATTCACTTGTGTTCCACATGGTGGGGTCTCCTTTGGGTGAGAGACCAAGAAACTGGGTATATGTGGCTTGACAGTGCATTTTGGGACACAGAGCATAAGTGCTGTGTGCAGGAAGGTGTATGAGCAGATGCTGGAGAAGGGGCATGCACTGCCAGGACTAAGGAACTTTCCATGGATTGCCTGGGTGACATTAGGTCAGATCTATATTTGTTCCATACCATGGTGTCTCTTCTGGGCTAGAAGACTCAGACACTGGTATTTTGTGGCCTGCATTTCAGGCTAATACACTGAGTGAATGCATGCCTGTTTGCGGTTATATGCTAGAGAAAGTGGGCCTGTGGGTACCGAGGAAATTATCCGTGGATTAGCTGGGAGATTTGTGGTCAGAATTACTAGTGACCCACTCCATGAAGTCCTCCTTCAACTGGGAGAACCAGACACTTGTGTTTTGTGGCCCACAGATCAGTCTGGACCACTGTACACAATATGCTGCACCCTGGTGAGTGGCTAGACACTGGAGACTGCTCACATACCTTCAGGGATCCGGGGACTTTTCTGTGGATTTGGAGGGTGACTGGAGGCCAGACCCACCAGTGTTCTATGGCTTGTGTTCCTTTCTTACCTAGCCAACACCAGCACTGGTATGTTTTGGAGCTTTCAGTTTGTTGCTTCACTGTCTGTGTAGTCACTGTTGTCCTGCTGATCACAATCTTGGCTTTCCCTCCACTGTTTCCCACTGTTAGATTCTAATGAAATTAGTGCCTGTCTAATAGGATTCCCTCTCATGTAACTTAATCCCTGCCTGTTCTCTTCATGTCTTAGTTTTGTTTTGTTTCTGGAATTTGAACTTTTGGACTGGTGTTTGTAATTGAATTTAATTGAGAGTCTTTAAGTTTCCAGGACCTGTATGTTTAGATAGTATTTTATTAGCTATGTTTTCTGTATGCTCATCTTTTCTCCTTCTCTCTAGAAAATGCATACTATAAGTTTTTTTAAAGCCTCAACAGATACAAGAAGATTGAAATAATACCTTGTATAATATTAGATCACAATAGTCTTAGACTGAACTTCAACAATAACAAAAATAACAAAAATCCTACACATACATGTAAACTAAACAACTCTCTACTTAATGACACATGGGTCAGAGAAGAAACAAAGAAAGAAATTAAGGACTTCCTGAAATTTGATGAAAATTAAGGAACAACATACTCAAATTTGTGCGATACATTGAAAGCAGTGCTAAGAGGAGCATTCATAGCACTAAGTGCCTTTAAAAAGAAATTGAAAACATCTCACATAAGCAATTTAACGACACAGCTGGAAGCCTTAGAAAAAAAGAAGCAGAAACACCCAAGAGGTGTAGACATCTGGAAATAATCAACTTCAGAGCTGAAATTAATGAAGTAGAAACAAAGAAAACAGTCCAAAAAATCAACAAAACCAAGAGCTGGTACTTTGAGAAAATCAACAGGATAGACAAACCATTAGCCAAACTAACTAAAAGGCAGACAGTATCAAAATCAACAAAATAGAAAGGTAAAGGGATACATAACAACAGACACTGAAGAAATACAAAGAATCATAAGATCCTAATTCAAAGGCATATATGCCAAAAAATTTGAGAATCTGAGGGAAATGGATGATTTTCTTCATCAATTCCACTTTCTAAAATTGAATGAAGAACTGATAAACAAGCCAAACAGTCCCATTTTTCTTATAGAAACAGAAGCAATCATTGATAGCCTCCCAGCGAACAAAGCCCATGGCGAAATGGCTTCAGTGCAGAATTCTACAAGACCATCAAGGATGTGCTAATACCTATACTTTTCAAGGTAATTCAAAAGATAGAAATGGATAGAATACTACCATATTATAAGGTTTTAATCATTCAGTGTCATCCCATTTACTCCCTGTTCTGGTCATTCATTTTCAATTTGCTTTTTTAAAAATATATTTTATTAATTTATTCATATTACATCTCAATGGTTATCCCCTCCCTTGTATCCTCCCATTCCTCCCTCCCTCCCATTTTCCCCTTACTCCCCTCCCCTATGACTGTTACTGAGAGGGACCTCCTCCCCCTGTATATGCTCTTAGGGTATCAAGTCTCTCCTTGGTAGCCTGCTACTCTTCCTCTGAGTGCCACCAGGCCTCCTCATCCAAGGGATGTGGTCAAATATGGGGCACCAGAGTTCGTGTGAAAGTGCGTCCCCACTCTCCACCCAATTTGCTTTATTTCTATTTATGGTATATTTTGAAATGTAAAACCATAAATAATATATAATTTTTATTCACACTCCCAATTCTTCTCTTCCTTCTAATCATGAGCCTCTTAGTCCCAACAGCCTCCATTCCAATGTAATTCTTTTGGCACATCGAGGTAATTTTCTTTGCTTGCATGAGCATGACTTGTGGCTTATGTACTTGACTCGTCCTTCTATCTATACTATAGCACTAAGCAGGACTTTGCATATTGCTCCCTAGAGAGGGCCCAATCTTGCTAATTTGATATAAAAGCTCAATTGTCATCCTTCAGTGACTGATACATTTCCTCAGGCTGACTTTCAAAATGAAGTTACCTGTTTTGCTGCCAGTGTTGATGTTCAAGATTCCAATGAGGAGAGTGGAAATGAGAAAGGAGAATTGGTATGTAGCATGGGCCTTGGATCTCACTGCTCATTATGTGTGTTCTGGCTATGTATGAGAGCACAAATCTTATCCTCCATTACAGGGCCTGTGATGTTTACATTTTTGAGAGGCAGGTTTCACATGGGAGATAATCTGTGCTATAAGGAAGACTATGACACAGGTGGAATGGCATGGTATACTTGATGTTAAGAAGCCCCTTAGGGTTTTCCTTTCACTTGTTTGTTAAAAGGGACTTTTAAGTGTAAAAATAATTTTATGTTAAATTGAACATCTCAGCTGAAATAAACATCAAGAAGATTGTTCTTGAACTCTGTCCAAAGTCAATGTGTTCAACTTTCTGCTCATACTTTCATTTGGCTGGATAAAACTTTCTAGACTTTTGGTTGGTGCATTTTTCCTATGTGTAGTTATGATAGCATTTTGACTTATGCATGGAAACCTGAAAAAAAGTTTAAAAGTGTACCTCAGAAAAGGGAAGATGTGACTTTTACAGCTTTTGGTGTCTGATTTTAACAATTTCCTTTATATTAAGTGACCTACGCTTAATCATTTTTCTTAAATACTTTTTGTATTCCAGTTATTATATAGCTATTGAAGAATTGCAGGTGGTTCACAACTCTCATAGATGCTAACATTAATCTCTATATGAAAATGGGTCACTGCTATTACCCTGATTTTGGTCGGCTAACAGAAGACCACAGAAATTGACTCCAATCTCCAGCACTGTTGTCCAAAGCTCTTAATCTGTATATATCTGCTTCCATGGAGAATTATATAGGCTGTTCAGATTAACCATCCTAATTGGTGTAGAACACCTAGTCCAGTGACTTGCTAGGTAAAATGTGGATGATGGTTACAAGACTAATTGTAAAACAGAAACTACCAAAAGGCCCCTTCAAACCTAAAGCACCATATCCACAGTATTGACATAGCAAAAAAAATTGTAAATCAACTCTTTCAGGGACATCTGTTGTGATTTGTGTAACATCTTAAAATTTATTATTCCAGATTACCACCTGTGATGAAGTAGAGAGAATGTTGTAATCAGACCTAGGAACTTTTCTCACTAATTTTTACCATGAAAATACATACTAATATAGAAAAATGGCTAGAAACCCATTTTCACATACCCACCTGCCACCAATTGGTCTACTTTTCCTGGTGGTAGAGGAAAATCAGCTATAGATTTTAGTTATTTAGAACTAAATGTCAGGCATCCATGTTGTTCCAGCTACACAGCACTACATGTACCATATAGAGCTTAACACAAGTCTTGGGAACTTCTTGACACTGAGAGTTATTATTGAAAACAAAACAGAAGCTGTAGTAGACTTTTGTGTGTGCACCTTCCCAACGTTCGGTGAACTCAAAGCTTAACACACTTACTAAGGCACAAGAAATCTGATTTCTAATTAAGGTGGCCATATTATTCGTGTAATAGAAAACTTAAAATCTACTATTAAAATGTGAAACTTCTAATATATTTTTATATTTAGTTATAGTTTCAGGTACATAACATATTGGTATTCACTAATCTGTAAAGAGAAGGGTGACTGTGTCTTTGCATGCAACTCATTAAAAATGTTTGTAAAATAGCTGTATAATGTAAAGAAGAATGGTTTTAAATGATATTGTTTTATCATGACATATTATATTTTTTAATTGGTCAAAAAAATTAATGAAAATTCTATATGATTTATAGTGTGTTTGAACATCTTAAATGCCTCATTGCTCTTAGACATCAAAGCAGGTTTGCTGTAACTTGGGAAGAGGAAGCTGAAGACTGGCCCTGTGCACAGTAGAGGTTCCAGGCTTTGCCCAATCAGATCACAGTAGAACTAATTCCCCTATTCCCATTCTCACCATTCTAATCCAACAATGTACCTGCCACTTCAGGTTAGTTTATTAAATCTCCCCTTGCATTAACATAATAAACAGGAGAGAGGTGATGCTTATGATGTTATGGGCACCATCTAGGAACAGGGTCATCTTTACATGCAGGCTCCCCACAGGCTGACAGACACAGGGGCTTTAGAAATTTGGCCATAATATACAGAGGTATGAGCAACATGGAAATACTACAGAATCTCCTAGGAAACCAATAATACGCTAATCCTTTCTGTCTTAAATAGTCCATTTCCAAGTAAATTGAGGACATGTTTTCTTTGTATGATTTTTTAATGTTGTTACATTCAGTATTTTTACAGATATTAATTAATAAAAAGTGTAATCTTTCAACTCTTTCTAAAGGGCTATTCATTTTGCAATGTTTAAATTGGTCTCAGAGGACTTGAAAATTACTCTAACCCAGTTTGATGTGACCCGTATGGTGCCTAAGAAATACCACTTGAATATTAGCAAAGACAGTGTTAAGGTTCAAACTGAGCTTCTCAAAAATAGATTCATGTACATTAATTGAATTTTATGGTTAAAATCAGAGCACATCACACATGAATCTACTTTCAGTCCAAACCAGCTTGGCTTTCAAAAATAGAGCTATGAAAAAGAAAAAAGAAAAAGATGCATGTACTTCATTATTAATAAAAAGGAACAAACATTCATAAAACTACTATAGGAAGCCAACCATTAAATGTATAAAGGGCTGTGCTCCTTCAGTATATGGAAAGAAGAAAGCTGTCATATCAGATTGAGTATATGTGAGAAATATACAGTATTTTTTAAAAACAGCTTAATTTTCTGTGTGTCACTTCATACCACTCCAAACTATTCAGATTTGTACTAACTTCAGTGAGAGTTGGTGATGTGCCTACATGACTCACAACAGACCTTGAAAAGTATTTTAATTACTTCGAGGAAAAGAAGGACATCCTGGGTATTTTAGGCATTGACTTGAGATACTGTATAAGCTTGGGGAAGGGAACCTAATAAGCACTGCCTTCTTTCAGGAAAGAGAGACAATAAGCCAGACCACTCCAAAGAAACAAGGACATGTTTATTAGTGTGTGGAATCTCATGATGATGACTGTAGGGTTAATTCTGGCAAGTGTGTGGAGAAGTCAGGATGACCAGAACTGCATACTAGGTCCAGGACAGGGTTGGGACAAGACAGGAAGAGCAGTTCCAGCTGGATATTGGTCCCAGTGTTTGCTTCCTCTTATGTACTGTGAGGCAGTATCACTGTCGGATGAACCATGGCATTACATTTTGTTCTGTCATCATTCAGCAATCATGGTAGTCTTCAGGAGCATTAGATATTGGTTGGTCACCTCAATAATAAATTGTAATTGAATGTTTCTTATGTGCCCGGTTTCTGTGTTTGAAGGTTAAAAGAAGTGTACAGAGAATACTACAAACCACTCCAGATGGAGGTTCTCTCATTTCCCAGACATTTTTCCATCATCCTGGCCTATGTGGACTGGTGACTAGCATTTCAGAAAAAGGTTGGTTGATCTAGAATATGCCTGAAAGGATTTTATTTTCTGATAAATGGCTATATGAAAATAGCTTCCTGAATAACCTACTTAACTACATATAGATTTCAGTGTGTTGACATTTCAGATTGTATATTAAACAAATGCTATATAATGGGGACATATCTATATTATACTGTGTATGGCATTGTTAAGAAGCTTATTCATTATTTTTCAATGTCTAAAAATTAAAAACCAGTGACTCATGTTTAAAAATAAAAGTTGAACCTATATAACTCAGTTATAATAATAAGGTGTACTTCTAATGCTTTGAAAGTGCTATTTTAAGCTGTTTAGGATAAACAAATTATACAAGTTATTTATTAGTTTAACTAGTCATAGCCATGTCAATTGCTAGTCTAGTTTGATCCCCCCCAAAAAACATACGTGTTAGGTGCAGCAGAAAAACATGATTCTATAGAAAAATAAGATAGGATAGTTAGATAAGGCATTCAGAAGTTCAGAGACAAGCAGAATATGACATTCAAATGTTTTTATTATTTTAAAATTCACTGACAATGAGACAACTTACCTCCTGGCAACACACAGCCTAACTCAAAGGGGATGATGAACATCAAAGAACCACTTATGGAGAAGGCTTCAATGTGGCAAACAAGCCACTGAACAAAATATCCTCATTTCTACCATTGACAGAATTCTCCCTAAAAAGGGGCAAGCATGAATGCAGGCAGAGTCAACTGCCAAACTCTGCCAAGGCAGGGTAATCTAGTCCTCAATAGTTCCTGCCTCACAGTTATACCTGTCAGATATATTGGGCCAGAAGGCTGAAGAAAATGCTCTAACATTATAGAGAGTTTAGGTGACTATTCAGGTTTTTAAAAAAAATATCTGTCATCCTCTCAGTTTAGAAATCAACTAACCTGAACTCCCAGCATACTTAGATAATCAAGTTTATTCTGATGGAGTTGAAGATTAGATAGTTTAGTTTTACAATGAAGCTTAATTTTTTTAGGGGTTAAGATGTTTTTAGGCCTATATAGGTATTTTAAGTTGATAATGACAATATGTTATGAAAATGGACTTATATTCAGATATTTGGATGCACCAAGATAGGGAAGATGTGTTCTTCAAGGCTGTCAAATACAAACAGCCAGAACACTAAGAATGCAACACTTACATAATTCCGGATTGTATAATCTATTGCATAATCTATTGTATACTAGTATAGCAATACAAACAGGTATATAAAAATTAAAATAAGGAAAAAATTTTGGTATAGATAGATGTTTTAAGTTGATAGTGATGAGATATGATGGATATTGAGTTACATTCAGAATATTAGACTCACTGAGATCAGAAAATATTTTCTACAAGGGTACCAAATACAAACAGCCTAAATACTATGAAAGTAACATGAATATAATTCCTGATTGTTTTGTGGTTCTTCTTGGTATACATAGTTTGTTTTATATATTTGTAATAATATAAATGTATATGTTAAAAAAGAAGTAAATAATAATAAAAAATTAAAGTTGTAGTTTCTTACTGATGCTGAATAACTGGTAGTTTAAAATCCTGTCTTTTGACCTACACAGTGAAATGTCAGAGTGTAAAAATTGTGTGGAAATGTTTAACTTTTATTTCTCATATAAATTTGCTGTTCTAGTATTACCAAACCACACATTTATTCTGAAGTGGGAGTAAATGTTTGTCGGCCATTTACAGCAATGCCAAATATGTATAAACATATTATAAAAATATCAGCTTTTCAAATAAAAAGAATAAAAGGTTATAAGATCAAGAAATTATTTTAAGCAATATCACAGACAGAAATTTCTATAATCTAAAGAAAGAGATTCCTACAAACATACAAGGACCTTACAGAACACCTAATATATTGTACCAGAAAAGGAAATTCTACTGCTATATAATAATCAAGACACTAAATGTACAGAGCAAAGAAAAAATATTTAAGCTACAAGGGAATCGGACCAATTCGGATATAACAGTACCTTGTTCTCAGGCTGCCCTCATACTAAGTATGCAGCTTCCACACTCAACCTTAATACCTGGCTACAAATTAAAACAGCAAACGGGACAGGGTTTCTGAGAGTTGCAGCCACAAAAGAGAAAAAAGATGCAGAGAAAATTGGCACTCCAGTATAGCTGCTCTAGAAAGGTAACATTTTGGAGACTTGCCATAAATTCAATTTAAATTCAGTCAAAATTTAAATTTTTGTTTGCTTGAAAAAATTATTTGAGTTTATAAAGATTTAATAGTCACTTCTCTGTTGTGTAATCCTTTACAGTGGCTATTTCTATATACTCCCAATATATCTTTGAATTATACTATCCTAACTAGAATTTATCTACATTAGAAATATCACATATAATTTTAAAACTCTAAAAAGAAATGCATTCTCTGGAGAAATACATATGGTCTGACCCCCAGCATCTGGGTACTCTGGGCTTGTGCTTGGTGCTGAGGTCAGCAAGCCTTGCAGCTGTGCCCTACTGGTTCCCAATGATTTGCATGCACTCACTTCAAAGCCTTGGGGACTTATTAATATACCAGTCACACTGTGTGCAGTTGTCATTACAGTCTGCACTCACCATAGACATGAGGGCTCCTGTTCAGTTTTTTGGGTTCCTGTTACTCTGGCTTCCAGGTAAAAAAAGAACTAAAAAGGAGGTTTTACCTCTTACACCGCGCTTGGTGTTGACTAGAATTTGGGGAAAGTCCTCTCTGATCATGCTATTTTTGTTTTTATTTTGTATCCATTCCTAGGTACCAGATGTGACATCCAGATGATACAGACTCCATCCTTCCTGTCAGCATCTCTGGGAGAAGGAGTCACCATCAAATGCCGGGCAAGTGAGAATATTTATAGTAACATAGCGTGGTATCAGCAGGTAGCAGGGAAAGCTCCAAAGCTCCTGATCTATGGTGCAAAGAACTTGGCAGATGGGGTCCCATCAAGGTTCAGTGGCAGTGGGTCTGGGACATATTATTCTCTCACCATCAACAACCTAGAGCCTGAAGATATTGCAACCTATTACTGTCAGAATGCTTATAGTATACCACCCACAGTGATATAACTCATAACATAAACCTTCGTGGAAGCGGAAGTGAGAGGCTTGACTAAGCCAGCTGCTACTCCTCATGAGTTACTCACTGAAACTGTTTCTCAAATGCCACAGGATTTCCAGCAAAGCTCATGGGGAATCATTTGCTTCTGTAGAAGGAGGCTAAACAGTCCATTCTATATCATAAGTACCATTCTTCTTTATTTCTAGCAATATAGAATACTAATGGCTTTTTTGCCTTTACAGAAAACAATGTCATTCCCTGTAATCCTGTCAGAAGTCTGATTTCTGTCTCCTCTGGGACTCACACAGAAGAGGGGATTCCACTGTGCACATCCCAGCAAACATTATTTAAATATAGAAAGTTAGTTTCAAGCAATAGGACTTAAAATGCAGAGAAATATTACTGAGAGAAACTGATAGGAAAGGTTTCCTGATTTTCTTACAAAAGCTAGAGAACATAAGAAAGAGAAAGAGAAGGCTGCCTAATCATGACCTTTCCTGTGTATTAAAATTCCAGCCGTGGGTGTTGATGCTCTTAGCTGTCTGCAGCTCTTCCCTTAATGTTCTTCCTCTTCTTATGGTCACTGGCCTCCTTACAGGAATCAAACAATATTGAACAACACCAATAACATGACATTGAACCCCACTGTGTGATGATTTCTTTACATGAAATCATATGTCTGCATGTAAAGGGTTGCCTTAAACATGCTTCCAAAAATGATATTAATGACTAATTTGATATTCTGGATCATAGTTTTAGAATCAAAACAAAATGCCAACAAACTACAGCGTTATATACTCTGTTCTGTTGGAGTTCTGTATTTTTATAATTTATTTCCTATATCTGTTGTGTTCCATCCATAAACCTGCCTACCTGTGGACTTATGGAACATGCAGACTTAATTACTGCAATTTCATACAAAAGAGCACAATCGCATCAGAAGATATAACATCCCTTCTTTTTTTTTTCTCTCTCACTTTTTTTTTATTAATTTATTCTTGTTACATCTCAATGTTTATCCCATCCCTTGTATCCTCCCATTCATCCCCCCCCCCATTTTCCCATTATTCTCCTCCCCTATGACTGTTCCTGAGGGGGATTACGTCCCCCTATATATTCTCATAGGGTATCAAGTCTCTTCTTGGCTACTTGCTGTCCTTCCTCTGAGTGCTACCAGGTCTCCCCCTCTAGGGGACATGGTCAAATGTGAGGCACCAGAGATAACATCCCTTCTATGTTTCAGATTTTCTTAGTTATGTTATACTTTGGCTTTCTACATAAATGCTAAACTTAGTTTATCAAATTCAGAAAACCTTTTGGGTACATTAGTTGCATCATTATTTGTATTAGGTGGAAAATGGAGATTATATACACTTAAAAGTGGTTAATTGAACTGGAGAAAGACCAGAGTGCCTAAGAGCATTGCGCTTTTTTTTTTTTTTTTTTTGTTCCGAGCCTCAGCACACATCAGGACAAACAGCTTTCTTTTACCAGGGTTCAATGTGGTCCAGCACATTATTATGGACTTCAGAAACCTAAATATGGAGACAATGTTCTTAGAAATATGCAAGCAAAACACTCATAGATACAAAAGTTTTGCTTTTAAAAAGTGGTTCATGCTGGGAGTAGTGTTATAAGACTTTAACCACACCACTCAGGAGACAGAGTCTGGTGGAACCTGTGAGCTCCACATCAGCTTGGTCTACAAATGGTGTGTCAGGAGAGTCAGGGCTCTGTTACACAGAGAAACCCTGTCTGAAAAATGTTCACAGACAATATTAATCATAATATTTTTTTCATGGTAATCGTTATAGAGTTTAATTTTATCAGTTTTCAAAACTATCAAGGTTACACTATTATCCAATTATGTAAAAAGTTTTAAAAAGTAAATATTAAAACTCTAAGTAAAAAATTAAAGTCTTGGCACACCCAAATTTTGTGTTTTTTGCCAAATTAAGCACAGTTGTTCACTCTTGCAGAAGGTACTTGCATTTCTTCTCATATTATAACATATTTTTTCTCTTTTATTGAGTATAGAATATTAGTGGGAAAGTTTCTCAGGTCACTGGTTTTGTTCGATGTGCTGGGGTTGTTTAATTAGGGGGCTTCCCTTTCCTGAGGGACAAGGGAGAGTAAGTAGAGGTAGAAGGGGGGGGGAAGAAAGTGGAGGGACTATGAGGAGACAAGAGAGGGGCCTACAATTGTTAAGTGAATAGATAAATAAATACTTTTTTTTTTTAATTTCTAGGTGATTTATTTTCCAACCCTTTTGGTAGTCCTAAAAGCACCATTGGTTATAGTCTTTAGGTCAGCAAATTACTTCTGATGTAAATGGTTGTAAGGTTTGTTTGTTTATTTGTTTACATTTCATTTTACATTAACAATTATATACCTCCATAATTCTTGAATAATCTCATTTTAATGCTTCTCTGTAATTTGAAGCAAGAAGGGGGTCATCATAGCATTTTGAATGATGTGAGGTAAAAAGACAGTAACTTTAAGGCATTTAAAGAAAGCCTTTACACTGGGATAATTTTCTTTCCTTTTTATTACTAATTTATTCATATTACATCTCACTTGTTAGCCCATCCCTTGTATCCTCCCATTCCTTCCTCCCTCCCACTTCCCCCCTATTCCCCTCCCCTATGTTTGTGACTGAGGGGGACCTCTTCCCCCTGTATATGCTCATAGAGTATCCAGTCTCTTCTTGGTGACCTATTATTCTTCCTCTGAGGGCCACCAGGCGTCGCCATCCAAGGGACATGGTCAAATATGGGGCACCAGAGTTTGTGTGAAAGTCAAAGGTCCTTCTCCACTTAGGGGTGGAGAATGTCCTGTCCATTGGCTAGTCTGAGAAGGGGTTCAAAATTTAATGCCTATATTTTCCTTGGCTGGTGCCAGGTTTGAGGAGGTCCCCAGGTCCCAGACCCGCCTGTAGTTCTCCAAGACCCTCTAGATCCTTCTATTTCATCATTCTCCCAGGCTTCTCACACCTAAAGTCTCAATAGGATGTCCTCCCCTGTGACCCACTTTCCTGGTAGGTAAAGTTTTTCATGGCGACATACCCCTTGGACTAGTGTCTCGATATAAGTGAGTATATACCATTTAACTCTTTTTGCTTCTGGGTGAACTCAGTCATTATGATCATTTCTAGTTCAATCCGTCTGTCCACAAATTTTGGAAATTCCTTGTTTTTAATAGCTGAGTAGTATTCCATAGTGTAAATGTACCACAGTTTCTTTATCCATTCTTCTACTGAGGGACACGTAGGCTGTTTTCATGGTCTGGCTATTATGAATAAGGCAGCTATGAACATGGTTTAGCATATGTCCCTGTTTTGATTCTCAACTTCATATGGAGAAAAAAAAAGCCCAGAATAGCAAAAACAATCCTATACAATAAAAGATCCTCCGGAGGAATCTCCATACCTGATCTCAAGCTGTACGATAGAGCAACAATAATTAAAACAACATGGTACTGTCACAGCAATAGGCTAGTCGATCAATGGAATCGAACTGAAGACCCAGAGATGAATCCACACACATTTGGTCACTTGATTTTTGACAAAGAAGCCAAATCCATTCAATGGAAAAATGACAGCATCTTCAAGAATTGGTGCTGGTCTAACTAAATGTCTACATGTAGAAAAATGCAATTAGGCCCCTATTTGTCACTATGCACAAAATTCAAGTCCAAGTGGATTAAAGACCTCAACCTAAAAACAGAGACATTAATCCAGTTAGAGAAAAAAGTGGGGAAGAGTCTGGAACACATAGGCACAGGAGACAACTTTCTGAACAGAACACCAACAGCCCAGGCCTTAACGTCAACAATTAATAAATGGGACCTCATGAGGCTTAGAAGCTTCTGTAAGGCAGATCACACTGTCAAGAGAACAAAGTAACAGCCTAGAGACTGGGAAAAGATCTTCACCAACCCTTCATTTGACAAAGGTCTAATATCCAAAATATATTAAGAACTCAAGAAATTAAACACCACCAAACCAAATAACCCAATAGAGTAATGGGGCTCAGAACTAAACAGAGAATTCTCAACAGAGGAATATCAAATGGCTGAGAAACACTTAAAGAAATGCTCGACCTCCTTAATCATCAGAGACATGCAAATCAAAACGACACTGAGATTACATCTTACACCCATCAGAATGGCTAAGATCAATAACTCAAGAGAAACCACATGCTGTTGAGGATGTGGAGAAAGAGGATCACTCCTTCATTGCTAGGGGGAATGCAAAATAGTACAACCACTTTTGAAATCTATCTCATGCTTTCTCAGAAAAGTGGGAATTTGTTTTTCTCAAGACCCAGCTATTCCATTCCTTGGAATATACCCAGAAGATGCACTACACTGGGATAAATTTAAATTAAGACATCTTTGTCACATTCAGCAAATAAAACAGGACATCTAAGTTTGACTTTAAGATAAAACACTGTTATTTTAAATTAGTGTAAGTACTCTGAGAATTACTCCATATTTATACAGTTTTCATTTGTTATTTATCTGAAATTCAAGTACAACTCAGCATCTTCTGCTTACCTTTATTTATTATTTTTTAATAATTTATTTAGTTTACATCTCAATTGTTATCCCCTCACTTATATTCTCTATTCCTCCCTCCCTCTCCATGTTTCAAACTATTCCCTTCCCCTAGGTCTGTGACAGAAGGGGATCTCCTCCCCAGTGATATGGTCACAGTCTATTAAGTCTCAACCTGGTATCCTGCTTATCCTTTCTCTGAGTGCCACCAGGCTTCCCCCGAAAGGAGAAGTGGTCAAATATGGGGCACCAGAGTTCATGTCAGAGTTGGTCCCCACTCTCCATGCAACTGTGGAGAATGTCCTCTAAATAAAGACTTTTAATCAGGTAGCAAACTATCGTTGTCATCGTCTTATTTGGAAAGATACTAATCTGAACTCGTGAAATACTCAGGTAATCAAGTTTATTCCTTCTCAAGTCTCTGATGGAGTCGAAGAACAGGTAGCTCAGTTTTACAATGAAGCTTATCTGTTTAGGGGTCAAGACGTCTTTCCATCTAGATAGATGTTTCAAGTTGATAATGACAAGATGTGATGGAGTTTGATTTATATTCAGAATTTTAGATGCACTAAGATAGAAAAGATGCTTTCTTCAAGGCTGTCAAATACAAATAGCCATAACACATTGATATAATTCCTGATTGTGTCATGGTTCTTCTTTCTATATATAGGTTATTATATGTGTGTGTACTAATATGAATATTTATATAAAATGGGTAATTAATAAAAAATTAAAAGCCCTAATGTTGGAAGTAATAAAAAGTAATTTTAACAGAAGAAAAATGATTCACAATATAAAATCAAATATGCTGTCTAGTCACTTTTATGTCCTTTAATGTGAAAGGACTATTCTGCTTTCCGCAACAAAAGCAGAGATTTTTATGGTAATGACTTCTAAATTTAGTGTTGAGATTTATTTCTTTATAAATTTGTATACTAAAATTATTAGCAAACTTTTTTATTTTAAATTTATTTATTTATTCACTTTTCATCCTGACTGTAGCTGACTCTTTCATCTCCTCTCACTCCCCTTCCTTCCCTCTTTGCCTATAACCTCTCACCTACTCCTTAGAAAGTGGAATTCACCCTACCAACCAACCCCAGCACATCAGGTTGTATCTTCACAGAGTGCATACTCTTGCCCTGTCCCATTGCGTGGGAGCCAATACACAGGAAAGTGATACAATATCAAGCAATAGAGTCCATGTTAGAGACAATTCCCACTCAAGTTACTTGGGGAACACATGAAACCTAAGATGTCCATCATCTATATCTGTGTAGGGTCCCTAGGCAAGTCCACGCATGGTCTTTGGATGGTGCTTCAGCTTCCCCAATCCACCTTGGGTGCAGGTTACTGTAGTTGGCTCCATTGCTCTTCTTATAGAGCTCCTGTCACTTCCAGGTCCTGCTTTACTTACCCCTACTTTTCCAGAAGGCTCCTAATATAAATCCCAATGTTTGTCTAAGTCACAGTAGTAGTTTCTAAGTGATTCTGGGTGAAGCCACTTAGAGGACAGCTATGGGAGGCTCCTGTCTGCAAGCATGGCAAAGTGTGGTTAATAGTTTCAAGGGTTGGCTCTCTCCCATAAAGTGGGTTTCAGATTGGGCCAGGCATTACTTGGACATTTTCTCACTATTTTCTATATCTTCACCCTTTCCCATCTTTGTAGGCAGGGTAACGTTTGGGTCAAAGATATTTTGGGGTGGGTTGGTATTCCCCTCCTCCACTAACAGTCTTGACTAGTTAGAGGGTGTCCTCCTCCGACTCCAAGATCCCTGTTACTAAGAGTCTAAGCTTGAGTAACCCCCACATCTTCCCAGAAGCTTACCTTGTCTTAAGTCTCCAGCTTGTCAGAGATGTCAGGTCCCACAGCTTCCCTTCCCTCTGTAGTTCTTCTGACTCCCCATCCACACTCTCCTTGGGTTTGATCTCCACACTCATTTGTTTTGTGCTCCTTTTTCTTCCTTGTTTCTTCTATTCAACCTCTTCTGCTGTTTATTCTATTTCTCCCCCTGAGTAAGATTTAGGCATCTTCTTTTGGGTTCTCATTGCTACTTATTTTCTTTGGGTCTGTGAATTGTGGTAAGCTTCTCATGTATTACATGGCTTAAATGTGCTTCTATGTGTGTATGTAATAGGTATATCTTTCTGGGTCTAGCTTACCCCACACAGGATGAACTTTTCTAGTTCCATCAATTTGCCTACAGATTTCAAGGTTTCCTTGTCTTTTAGTAGCTGAGTAGTATTTCATTCTATAATATACCACATTTTTCATCTGTTTTTCAATTGATAGACAGCTAGGTTGTTACCATATTCTAGCTATTATGAGTAAAGCTGCTATGAACAGGGCTTATCATGAGGACAGCAGTGACAACTCAGCAACCAAAGGACCAAACTCTGGGCTTCAAAACATCAGCCCTAGTGTTTCCCTTGTGAAAGGGGATGACATGAAGTTGGGGGTTGGCCTGATGTAATTTTATGCTAATTAATAAAAAGCCATCACACCTGGGCAGGGAAAATGGGATAGGCATGGCTAAGGCTCCCTGGGTTAGAGAGATAGGGAGAAACTTGGGAAAAAGAAAGACCTGAGAAGAGGAGAAAATTTTGCGCCACCATTGGTTAGCTGATGGAAAATCATGTGGTTGGCATTGATGGAGACTTGGCCCAGATGAAGAACATTGGCAAGGATACAGAACTACAGATGCGAAGTAACTTGATAAAAATTATTAGAAACAGATGGCATGGGATTGGGGCAGGTATGGGATACCTGCCACACTCTGGGAAGTAGTTTAGAGGATTGATATCTATCTGCCCTGCCCCAGGTTTACTAAGACTATTTTAAAATATAACAGGTGTCTATGTCTTGATTGAATACTAGCGGGTAATACTGCCGCATTAATAATTATAGGCCAAATAATAAACATTGTTAGGCCATACTGATGAGTTAACAACAACAAATGACATTTGACAAGGGGCAATTATTAGGCAATACTGGTAATTTACAATAAATCTTTTAGATAAAAAGCATAGGAAAATATTCTCAGCTGCTGTACTACAATGTTTTATATTACATCATAATTTCACAGTATGTTCCTCTTCATGTGTGACACAATATATCCATAATAGAAAATATGCTGGTTTTTAATTGTTCTATGATTAAAATTTTAAAAATCAGAAGATAAAAGAAACAGAATTAGATTTATTTGCACATGAGTGGGTATTTGGCTTATCACTTACACAACTCAAAGCACAAGGCATTCACTCCAGCTTCTATACTCTGTGTTCTTTACACAACACACCCATGACTGAGATCAGCACTTGAGGATTTGGGTACTAGTAATGTTCCTAGTCTTGATTTCCAGTGACAAGTTACTGTTCAGCCATTCAATAAACAGCTTTGATAAAAGGTGACCTTAGAAGCAGCTAATTCCTTCTACACCATATCTAAACCAAGGTTTTATGTTCATCACAATCCAGGCATAGTTTCAAACGGGCATCTTTAGTTCAGAGGTCAAAAATGACAAGCATCATCTTTATAGCGTATAGATATAATTGTTTCTAGCATAACGTTATGATTCAGAAGCCAATTCTCAAATTAAATCCACAGGTCTATCTACCATATTCACCGATATTCCCCTTTTTAAGAAATTGATCTATGGCTAGCTAGCATTACTTCTAAAATGCATGCCCATTTCTTCATGCTAAAATCATGATTTTATTTTTCACAAAAAGTAGATTTTCCATGAATAACCATTTATGTCACACTATTAGATTGTCCAATAGTAATAGAAAAGGCATTAGTGGTATGGAATATGGTAGGTCCCAAAATCAAGAATTGATTCAGCCTACTTGAAGTTTTTTGTGAGTCTTATGACTTCAGAGCATGCATTCTTAGGATAATATTTACTCCTGAGTCAAGGTTGTCCTGGCCAATGGCAGTTTTTATAAGGTGAAATAGGGTATTTAGTACCAATTAAAAGCCTTTCCACTTTTTCTTGAAGGTCTAATGCTGAGCTACTGAGTAGATGGTGCCTGATATGTTCTACTGCCATCTATGGACACCCTTTCATGTGTTGCTGCTTCAAATCCCACGATTTTTTTTATTTCCACCACATATGAAGGATGTGTTCTTTAGAACTTTGTCCCCAGAATCTTTATCTGCTCCACCAGCATAGTGTGTGTCCTGGAATCCTGACTAGTGGCAGTGAGTGATGAAGAAAGGGCAATGAGACAGAAAACATTCAGTATATCTGGGGGTCAAGTGGAACTTTGCTACTCTACAAACCGAGAACCTTGTCCTGTTTACTAGGTACAGTGTAGGAGGAAGGGTTATCTGGTATCCATGGGAGGAAAAATTCTTTTCACAGACTGACCTGTTGTTCAGAAACACTCACATTCGGACTCCCAAGGAGACATTTGCCCCCTTTTATGAGCCTTGCCCATATCAGGAACTGGCTTTGCCAATGTTTCATAAAATCAAAGTCTTGGATTCCTGGACATTTCCATGTCTATGCCAATAATATATATTCATATTCTATATTATATACTCAGGGCTTCCTCTGATTTATATCATTGTGTTTTATCTTCTGTGAACTCTTGGAGGTGGTTACACAACCTAACCACCATAGATAAGTGCTCTTCATTAGGAAATTCAGATAATACCTCGATAATACCTCAATATCTTGATCAGGCACAGAACATTGCATATGGAGGCTGGGGCAGGAGCAGTCCTTGAAATGTCACTGTCCTGCAGCTGTGTACATGTCAGCTAGCCACTGTTGATTTGCATGCAACTAGACAGCAGCCCACTGGAGGGCAGCAGCTTCTCTGCACTAACAAGAGTGCACACAATTTCTTACAGGATAAGAAAAGTGCACTCGGTTATGGTCAGTGGTTGGCAGGACCACACTTTGAAGAGGACTACTTCAGTGTGCATATTTGGCACTATGTTTAATCATCAATATTATTTCAGGACTGAACAAGTGTCAAATAGTTTTCTGGATTTTCTTGTCCTAATGTCTAGTGTGTCCACATTGAATACAATGTTCTTTTTCTGGTTTTTACTTTCAAGTATGTGTATTGAGGATAGGCGGCTAGTTCAGGCATGAGGCACAATATGTGATTCCACATTATGTTGAAATGGAAGATTCTCTGAGACTTTGTAAGAGAATGAGTAATGAGTAGCCAAGTCTTCAGAATGAGTGGTACCTATACATTAAACAGGGAATTTTTACCTAAAATACACACAGAGCTAAAATATAACCAAATTAATCCACAGGACTTTTAAAACTTCAATTTATAAATGGATTCCTGAAATAAACACACAGTTCTCAGAAGATAAGACATAAATAAACAGTAAACAACCTTTGATTCTTACAACCTTTATGCCTTTCTTCTTTAATGGTCCCTAGCCTTAGAATCAAGATGTGATAGAGGTGGCTTATAGAGCCATCTATAGAGATCGCCTATAGAGATAACCATTGACACTTGTTCTCCATACTTGGCCTTTGCGTGTGCCTCTGTCAGTCATCATAAACTACACAAAGGAATTTGTCTAATGAGGCCTTACAGATGCACTAATTTCTGCCCTGTGAAAAGAGATAAAACCTGAGAGGGTAATTTGACACTGAATCCATTTTACAAAATAATACTAGTAAGTTGGCTCTTTGAATCTCTGAACTGACAAATGTCTGTTTTTGGTCACACTTTAGCATTGGGCATGTGTTTCTTCCTATAATACAGACTTTAAGCTGAATTTTTAGAGCTGTTGGATAACCATTAACATACGTGATACTTATGGTAAGATGATCCAAATCTTACATGCAAGGTCATTATAGCCATACACAGGGCTCACAATTGGGTGAAAAAATGGTAGTGGTGTTTCTTGTTTAAGAAGCTCACACAAGACTGTTCAGTACTATGAAAACTAGCCATTCTTGTCTCTGGTCAGTAGTGACTTAATTTCTTTACATTTTTAAAATGAATGTGTCTAGTGTCTTTATACATGGCATCTGACCATGAAAATTATGGTGGCGAATGTGATAGTTTCATATAATAGTTGTGATAAAATAATGACAGAATAAAAGCTTTATTTAGACTGATAGTTCTAGAGGTTTATAGTCCAGAATAGTGGAGAGAAGGCATGGTGTCTAGAGCAGAGCTGGGAGCTCACATCTTGAACTACAAGTAGGAAGTAAAAGACAAACTGTGATGAGTAGCATTAACCTCTCAATGTTTGCCCCTATACGTGCCCATAAACTTCTTGCAGCAAGGTAACACCTCCAAAACCCACAGTAACAGGAACTGAGAACCAAGTATTCAAACATTTCGCATTATGTTATATTTTTCAATCAACTAGTACAGCAACTAAGAATGATGACAATCACCAATATTATTTTGGGAATCTCCCATGTACCTCTGATCTACATCTATTTTTTTTAAGATTTATTTATTTATTATGTATACAAGTATCTGCCTGCATGTAACACCTGCAGGCCAGAAGAAGGAACCAGATTTCATTGAAGATGGTTGATAGCCATCATAGGTAGTTGGAACTGAACTCAGGACATTTGGAAGAGCCGGCAGTGCTTTTAACCTCTGAGCCATCTCTCCAGTCTCTGATCAACATCTTGAGGGAAGGTATCACAGACTTGGAAGACTTTTTATTTTACAAGCTACAGTTTTTGAGATGTACATAATGCTCTATATAGGGAACCACCACATAAACCCTTTTATATTCATAAGAAAGTATATGAAATATATAATATAATATAATATAATATAATATGCTATTTTATGGCTTTTAACAACATCCTTAATGTTATTTTTTCCCAACTCCCTGCTCAGCCTTACCTTCCCATCCATCTGCACACTTACCCTCCCTATCCATCATTCTGTTTCCCCTTTCACATCACTTGCTCTTTCTAGGATTTTTCTTTTCCTTTCAGGCCAATGGTCCTTCCCTAATTTTCTGTATTCAACAACTACTCCAAATTAACTTTATAACTCTAAGGTCATCTTATGCAACACAATCCTTTTAAATAACAAGGAAATGGAAGTATAGTGTTCATCAAACACTGGGTACCATTACCAACACTTGTATTAATTAAAGTAAACATTAGATTTAAAAACCGCTATACCCTCATGGTTTCCCTCAGTTGTGCTTATTAGATTCTGTATAGAAACATAATCACATGTGTGTATATAACATTAATTAGAAATGAATCTTCCTAGAGGCATAAAGTTTTAGGGTTTGGATGTGGTATCATAGTTTTAGAGGACACCGAAATAAATAACTGTGGACCAAAGTACTTATTATGAGTTATTAATAGTGTGGACAGACAAATTTAGAGAAATAGTATGGTAGAAGCACTGCAGTGAGTGTTTAATTTTAGCATCAGAGACAAACTGTGGTTCAGTGTCTCTCAGGAGGCCAGTGGTTGCCTGGTGCAGGCTTCTTGTGTGGGAATGTCTGATGTCCATTTTATTATTTATTTTTAATTCAAAGTGATTTATTTCTTGGGAACATAAGATAATTTATGTCAATAGAATAAAGGTTGTGGGGGGATCCTATTAATAATTGCATGCAGGGATCGCTATAGTCTTAGAGTAACAAGGCAAGGTTGAATTCAGCTCTTCCTCAGAATTGACCAGCTTTAAGCATAAAAATTATATATACGTATATATACATATATATACATATATATGTGTGTGTCTGTGTATATATATATAGTGTGTGTGTGTGTGTGTGTGTGTGTGTGTGTGTGTGTGTGTGTGTGTTAGCCTTGACTGTCCTGGACTCTCTTAGTAGACCACTCTAGCCTCAAACTCAGAGCGATCCATCAGCCTTTGCCTCCAGAATTCTGGGATTAAAGGCGTGTACCAACAGGCCTGGCATATGTTTTTATTATAGTTTATTTACATTTCATCCTAATCATAATCCTCCCATCCCTCTCTTCTTGTTCCACCCACCCTCTCTCCCTTCCTCCCTCTTCTTCTGCTCTATTCCCTTCCCCTAGACCTCTGACTGGTTGGATTTTCCTCCACACCCTCAATTCTAGTCTCATTTAGGTAGTCTGCATCCCCCTTCTATGTGTTCCCAAAGGGCCTCTCCACCCATGGCACTGATCAAATAATGGGCACCAGAGTTCACATTAGAGGGAGTTCCCTGCTCTCCCTTCTCCTTCTCCATGTCAAAAATGAGCTGTCTATTGTTTGCTTAGGAACAGAGGCTCAAGGTTCTCTTCTTGCGATATCCTTTGTGGGTACATCAGTTTTTTCAGGCCCCACTGGGTACCTATCCTTCAGTGTTGATAGTCTTCTTGAGGAACTTCTGAATCCCCCTCACACTTCTACCCCCCATCTCTTCCATATAACTTGCAGCTCTTAACAAAGAGTCCAGCTTTGAGTATCAGTAGTTGCCCTGCTAGGTGGAATCTCTCAGAGGACATCTATGTTTGGCTATATCCACTCATAAGTGAGTATATACCATGTGTGTCTTTCTGGGTCTGGAATTATAGGCAACATGGAACAGCTCAGCATAGATTCTAGTTACTAACCTCAGGTTCTCTGGAAGAACAGCAAGCACTCTTAAATGCTGATTGATCTGTCAAGACTCTGAGAGATTTTTCTAGTGTTAAAATTTGGTGCTAAAATCATTTCACTGTGTGAACTGGTGAGATGTGTCAACAATAAAGGTGCCTGCAGCTAAGACAAAAATTTGAACTTTACCCTGTATCTACATTGTAGGGGAGGACTGACTCCAAGCAGTGGTCCTCTATTCCTCATGTGTGCACTAGAATAAGCATTCCCTCACATACATACATTCAGTCACCTAATAAAAAATAAAAGTAAACATGTCATTTTACTGAGTATAATTGCTGTAAGAAAATTCATACATATTTAACTCATATACCAATGAGTAAAATTCTCCTGTAAATACCATTACCCACAAACACTAGAGACCCATCCATCACTTACAAAGCTTCCACAAATCATATTTTCTAAGATAATTACTCTAATATCCATTATTTTCACTTTTATGGTAAACACTTAAGATATGCCATCCTAGTATGTTATTTATTTTTTTGCCTCCATGAGACAAATTCAATAAGCTACAGGGTAGAAAACTAACACATATTTTACTACTGTACAATCAAAAGCAGAATAAAACACAGTTTCAACTTGAAAAAAAAAAACGATTGCATACATATACTAGACTTCACTTTCACTCCCTACAATGTTTCTGTTTCAGTCCTTCCACTTTATCCTAGTGGATCAAAGAATTCAGTATAGAAAAAAAACATACTGGACATTAAAAAGTGCCTGTTGTTGAACGGATTAAATGTTTTTAGCATGTTCTTTTCCCATAAAGCACCATATTTTGTTTTACTACTGTAACCTCTAACATATAACATATTTTCTGTGAGTTTTGCAATCATGAGACGCATGAATCACTCTTCCCTTTATCTATACTGTAGCAGTAACAAGGATCTTTGCATATTGCTCCCTAGGGAGGACTCACCCTTGCTAGATTAAGATAAAAGCTCAGTTGTCAATTTTCAGTGACTGGTTAGTCTCCTCAGAAGCCTCCTTAAAATGAACTTGCCTGTTCTACTGTTGATGCTGATGTTGTTCAGGATTCCTGGTGAGGACAGAGGGAAGTGCGAAAGGATGCATAGATAGGATGAGACCTTTCTCCTCCATTCCCTGATGTTCACATGTGTTTTGTCAATTTATGAGAAGATGGGACTTATATTACAGGATTGGGACTGTGATGTCTACACCTATGAGAAGGTGGTTCCAATGGGAGGGAACCTGTGCTATAATGAAGGCTGTGACATGGACTGACTGGGATGTTCTGAGTTCTGCCTAGAAGGCCCTTAAGTCTTTAATTTCAGTCATTTTGATAAAGGGTAATTTTAGTGCATAAAGAATTGTATGTAGAAGTAAACATGTTGTTTGAAATAACTGTCAAAACACCCACAAAGATAGTCCATAATTTTGTATTTCTCTGTAATTATTTCAGCCTCCAGTGGTGATGTTATGATGACCCAAACTCCAGCCTCTCTGCCTGTCAGCTTTGGAGATCAAGCCTCTGTCTCTTGCAGATCTAGTCAGAGCCTCCTACATAGTGATGGAAACACCTACTTGGAATGGTTCCTGCAGAAGCCAGGCCAGTCTCCACAGCTCCTAATCTATCAGGTTTCCAAATGATTTCCTGGGATCTCAGATAGGTTCAGTGGCAGTGGGTCAGGTACAGATTTCACGCTCAAGATCAGCAGAGTGGAGCCTGAGGATTTGGGAGTTTATTACTGTATGCAAGCTACACATGCTCCTCCCACAGTGATGCAGACCCAAACAAAAACATCTTTGCTTGGGGAGGCCCAGCTGCCAAATATGTAACTTACATGTGAAAGAGAGAAAAGTCCTGAGAGACTACAGATTACGGCTTGCAGCTGAAACATGTGCATCTTGGCGACATCTCATTGGTCATTGGATGAAGTAACAATGACATTGTATCTGCCTCAGCAGAATGGTAAACACAGTCTTCTCAGCAACCAGGAATGATGAGGGTAAATCTGAGTTGAAACCCATTCTGTTCTGAGGCCTTGTCTGCCTTTGTCAGTCAATGTTATGCAGTAAACAGACAGGAAACTGAGGCATATTCCTTTGTTAAACAATCTCCTTTACTGTATGTGTACTTCATTTGCTACATTTTATGCTTTTGATTTAAATAACATATTATTACTATAAATATTGCCTATCCTACTTTTCTTTGTTTTCTATTTGGATAAACTATATTCATTGACTCCCAAATATTCAGATTATATTTTACTTATAAAGTTTTCTATTTCTGACTAATAGTCATTTTTATCTCAATCCAACTGTTGTAACTGCTTTCACTTATTTTTTTATTTCAAATTATACTCACAGTTACTGGTTAGTAGGAATATATTCGTACTAGTATTTTTTTAGTTGTTTTAAAAATCCATTCTATTAGTTTGTCATTTGGTGTCTTTATATATTGATGAAAATTAATGCTTTTTTCTTATCGTTGTATAAATTTATTGAACTTAATGCAAACCTATTTTCAGGTTAATTACCATTCTTTTGTTGCCAGAGAGTGCTCACATTTTCTTTTACTTTTGAAAATTTCTAGGAACTGTATATTCAGGGTGTGGGAGGGATGGTAAATTTTTGCTGTTACTTCTTGCTAGAACTTTGGTTATATTATCCAATTATCTTCTCATTGTTAGAATCTTTTTTTTATTATTTTTATTATTAATTTATTCTTGTTACATCTCAATGGTTATCCCATCCTTTGTGTCCTCCAATTCTTCCCTCCCTCCCCTTTTCCCCTTATTCCCCTCCCCTATGACTGTTCCTGAGGGGGATTACCTCCCCTTGTATATGCTCATAGGGTATCAAGTCTCTTCTCCGTAACCTGCTGTCCTTCCTCTGAGTGCCACCAGGTCTCCCCCTCCAGGGGACATGATTGGACCCATATTTGTCAAATTGTTAAATTCTTAGTATAAAATTAGTGTGAGTCTAATAGAATTTTCTTTTATGTAACTCAGATGTTCACCCTTCTCCTCAAGTCAGGTTTTGTTTGTTTGTTTTTGGGTAGGTGAAATTTTGGAAAGGTTTTTTGAATTCAATTTAATTAAGAGTCTTTGAGTTTCCAGGACCTGGATGTTTAGATAGTAGGTATGGGAAGGATGAGGCTGGGCTGACTATACAAGGAGCACTCAGCTTCCCTATTCACCACCACCACACCCTTAAGTATCTACAGGTCCTCTTCTATTTGCCTTAGTCACTTCTGTGTCTTTTCATGAAGATCACAAGATGCAGACCATCAACTTAGAGTGGGAGGAATTTCTTCAGCTTACAGTTTTAGTCATGACTGAAATCAGGGCAGGAACTGAATAGAGAGCCCTGGATACAGAAACTGAAGCATTGACAGTGAACTTCAGCCTGAGAACACCTGTCCAGGGTGGCACTGCTCACAGTGGGCTGAGCCCTCCTACATCACTCATTAATGAAAAGCAAACATTCTCATAGGCCAATTTGATGGAGGTGATTCCTTAACTAAAGTTTCTTCTTCTTGGATATACCTTTGTTGTGTCAAGTGGACAAAAACCAATCACTCCACTTGGGCACTTGAGGATGTTCAGGTCTGCAAATGGAAAGAAGCAATATATATTCATGATTGTAGTTGGGTTACTCTAAGACATCTAGAGTTCATTTTGCACATATTGATAAAGAAATTAGAAAAAGAGAAAGGAGATGAGATGATGTAATGTTAGTATATAAAAGAAGAACTGTGGAAAAGGTATTTGAACAATGGATGAAAAGAAACCAACAATTTTTTTTCCTGTGAGGACAATGAACATCACTTTATTTAGGAGAAACAGTAAGCCTTAATTGGTTGAACAGAATCTCACACAAACACACACACACACACACACACACACACACACACAAACTATAACATCTTTTTTTCCTTTTAATACATTTCTATTTTACAGCATTTACTTGGTATGTCATATAATTCTGATTGACGTATAACCTCATTGTGTGTCGGGCACTACCTGCAAGCTTTTCGATAAGACCATATATTGAATTTTTAAAGAAGATTGTCAAGAAGATAATAATAAGAACATGTCCTTCTACTTATAACTTTCCATTGTGTAAAGTATTTTTAGTGCAGTGTTGCTAGCAAGTGCTCAGTAGCTGTCTGTTCAAAAATTAAAACTCTCTGTTACTCAGAATAATGTAGGGGAGGAAAAACATTGCCTCTACTGTCTTTATGGCTGTTCTTGGCCATCTGAATTAAATGGACATTAGGTCAGTTTCTTCTTTAGCCATGCATGCCTGCTTAAATTGTCAAATTCACTTCCTGCTTTATTCACTTCTTCACTCCATAAAACTTATGCCTTCTCTTGCTTCTTCCTTCGACACATGTATGCATGTCTATATTTGTATATATATACATATGTATGCACTTAGAATTTATTTTTCATTCACTTGTATTATTTTTTCTCTTACATTTATTTTCCTCATCTTACATTTTAGTTATTTTTATACAATTGCAAATATTTGTCCAACATACTATATTGCATAAGTGTTTTGTTTTTGGTATTTGAGTCCTTTGTTATCTTGTTGGATACTCTATATCCTTACAAAATTAATATGTTTTCTGCTAAGTATGCCTTATGTCCATTTAATTAAGAAACCAACAGTTAACTAGCCCTAAGGACACAGATTTCAGGAAGGCTCAGTTATTGAGTTGATTCTGTCATCATTTTGACAGTCTCTCCAGCAGGTATTGCCAAGAAAACACATCTTTCTAGTTACTGTTTTCCCCAGCAAAAGGGCCAGCCTCCCCTATAACGCTACAAGAGAACCATATTCTTACATTATGGATCCACTTAGCATGCAAAGACATATTCTGGGTCTCTGAATACTTCTGTGAAGGCTGCTTGGGCATAAACCTCTGAAAGCTTCTGATCCTGCAAGTTCATTATTTACCAATAAATGAAAAACGCTTCACCTGAAATGCTGCCCTGATCATCAAAATTCTTCTGGAGCAGGATTCACCTGACATCTAGTTTATATACAACAGCTGAGCTGCCTCTAGCACAGCTATATTTATGTCAAACCAAAGCATGTTCTTTCCAAATCAAGATGGAAATGAAGACCAAGGGAAGATTCCAAAGCACAGGACAGTGTGAGAATCCAATAGCACTATTAGATGATGTGAGGGGTGAGTGTTTATAGCTATGGGTATGTGTGGACACATGTGTGACATTGCATACCTGAGAAATATGAATTCTCCAGCCACCACGTACATGTGTGGATCAAACTCATATGATTGGCCATGTTGGGAAATGCTTTTACCAACAATGAGACCACAGACTTACATCTAGGTTTGTCATGGTGTATTTATGGCTAAATTAAGATATTCTGTATGTATGGGAATGGTCTTGGTATGGAGAAGGCAGGATGATAGTTATGGAATTGAGAATTATGGCTCAAAGATCAGATTTGGTCCAGCATTTGCTTTTGGAAATGAAGATTTATCAGAACACACACAAACATACAGGACATGATGAGTGAAGACTGAAGGACTGAAGGATCATGTGACCTCAGGGTCTATGCATGTTGCAGCTAATGGTTCTCTGAGGAGACATGAGAATGGACAAGGACAGAATGTTGGCAGAAACTGAGTCAGCAATACAAAGAGCTGATTGGATTTTGATTCCCTAATATTTTTCTCTTCAGAATTATCTTTTATTTCAGTACAATATTAAATGCAATATAACTTGTGGTGTTGGTTTCAGTGAGTCTTCATTGAATATGTATTGATTTAAATGAGCATAATTTGGTCATAGGATTGGAAAGATCAATTCATTTCTCACCATTCAGCTTAAACAAAATGAATCATGGAAGAACCAAATGTTAAAACAAATCTGTTCTTAGTCTATGTAGTCTATGTTATTACTTAAAAATGAGGGAAAACTCCATGCAAATGTATTGCCTATGTGTAAAATATTTAACACAATATCAAAAGAAATATTGTAGATCTGAAAGAACTAATTTCTCTTAGCCTAATCATGAATGGCAAATGATTGTCCTTGCTATATCACATAAATATATCACATAAACATGAACTTGACATTTAATGAGTGCATATGGAAAATTAATTTGGGTATATTCATCACCTTTAGACAAAAATTATAGTAAAGTTGGTAATAACAATTCACTGACATAGAAACATGTTACATAAACATATCACAGTATATTTGTCTCCTTGAATGGTGTGACACTTCCTAAAATGATATAAAAATGTTGCTTTTATTAGAACTATTACTGGTAACAGTTTGAAACACAGAATTTAAAAGCCACCAAATTAGACTTATTTATGAATAAATGGTATTTGGTTTGTAACTGATACACAAGGCAGAATACAAAGGGTGTAGCCCACCATCCCTTCTCTATGCTGTAGACACAGGGTGTCCATTGTTTGAAAGCAAGGCTTGAAGATTTGGGTCTTAGTCTTCAGTTTCAAATTAATGTCAAGTTATTCAGTAAATGCCCTTGTATCACATTCTGTTAGAGTCAGCTGAGTTTCAGGAGACCATGCCTGAAACAAGGCTTCATGTTCATCATAATTCACGCATTATTTCAAAGTTTCATAAGTCTGAAGGAAAGAATGATATACATTATCTTTTTTAGGATATACAAATAGCATTTATCTAGCATGATAATTCTAGGGTCCAAACTTTTGAATTTCAATTCAGAGGTTCACCATAGGCATCTATAATTTCCTTCCCAGGAAATTGATCCATGACTAAATAAATTTAGTTCTAAAACGCACACTCATTTTTTAATACCGCAATCGTGTTTTTATTGTGACAAAAATAGATCATTCATCAATAAGTAATAATGCCACATTAGTAGATCTTAGAATACTAACTGAGGGTTTACTAGTGGTATGGGATTTGTGAGGTCCTTAAATCAAAAATTGATTCTTTCCACTAGAAAGGGTTAATGAGCCCTATCACTTTAGATCACTTTTATCTGGATATTATTTACTCTCAGTGCAAGGTTATCATTGTCTACTGGGAGTCACTTTCTTGTCCTTATAAGGTTAAGAAGAGTATTTTGTGCTTTCTGAATGTCCTGCTTTGTATAGAATATTTAGGTCACTTATGCATGGTATTATCATGCCAGCTGTGAATAGCAATAGTTTGGCTTCTTCCTTTCCTATTTGTATTCCCTTGATCTCCTTTAGTTGTCTTATTGCTGTAGTTACGACTACAAGTACTATATTGAAAAGATATGGAGAAAGTGGACAGTCTTGTCTTGTCTCTGATTTCAGTGGAATTTATACAAGTTTCTCTCTGTTTTGTTTTATGTTAGTTATGGGCTTGCTGTATATAGCCTTTATTATGTTTAGGTATGTGCCTTGTATCCCTTCTCTCTCTGATATTTTAAACATGAATGGGTGTTTTTGTCAAATGATTTTTTTGGCCTCTAAGGAGACGATCACGTGTTTTTTTTTCAGTTCACTTACATGATGAGTTACATTGATGAATTTCCATATATTGAACAACCACTGCGTGATTGAAATGAAGCCTTCTTTGTCATGTTGAAATATATGTGTGTGTGTGTGTGTGTGTGTGTGCATTTTGTGTGTGTGTGTGTGTGTGTGTGGTTGTGTGTGTGTTCTTATATTTGGTTTGTGAGCATTTTTATTGAGTATTTTTGCATGAATGTTCGTAAGATAATTTGACCTGAAATTCTCTTTCTTTGTAGAGCCTTTCTGTAGTTTAGCTTTCAAGGTGACTCTGGCCTCATAGAAAGAGTTTGATAATGGTCCTTCTGTTTCTATTTTATGGAATAGCTCAAAGAGAATTGATATTAATTCTTCTTTGAAGGTCTTGTAGAATTCTGCTATTTTCGGTCAGGAGACTGTGGATGGCTGCTTCAATTTCCTTAGATCTAAGACTATTTAATTTGTCTACCTGATCTTGATTCAATTTTGGTATTTGGTATCCATTGAGAGCATTGTCCATTTTATTCAAGTTTTCAAATTTTGTGGCATATAATCTTTTGAAGTATGACCTAACAATTCTTTAGATTTTCTCAATGTCTGTTGTTATGTCTCCCTTTTCATTTCTGATTTTGTTGATTTGATTATTCTCTCACTGCTTTTTAGCTAGTTTGGCTAAGGGTTTGTCTATCTTGTTGATTTATTCAAAGAACCGGCTCCTGCTTTTGTTGATTCTTTGACTTATTCTCTTTCTTTCTTTCTAATTCATTGATTTTAGCCTGGGTTTGATGATTTACAGGTGTCTCCTCCTCTTTGGTAAGTCTGCATCTTTGTGTACTGAAGCTTTCAAGTGGGTTGTTAAATTGCTAATATGGGATCTTTCCAATTACTTTATAAAGGCCTGAAAAGTGCTGTGAACTCTCCTCTTAGCACTGATTTCATTGTGTCCCATACATTTGTGTATGTGGTGTTTTCAGTTTCATTGAATTCTAGGAAGTTTTAAATTTCAATTGTTTTCATTTCATTCCTTACCAAGATAACATTGAGTAGGGAGTTGTTCATGAGTTTGTAGGTTTTCTGTTGCTATAGAGTTCCAGATTTAATCTACAGTGGTCTGATACAAGGGATTATTTTGATCTTTTTGTATCAGCTGAGCTTTGCTTTGTGACCAAGTATATAGTTGATTTTAGACAATGTACTGCAAGGTACTACTGAGAAGAAGATGAATTCTTCCTTATTTGGGTGAAAAGTTTTTTATAAATCTGTTAGGCCCACTTGATTCATGACATCTATTAGTTTCTTTGATTCACCATATAAATTCTGCGACAATGATCTATGTATTGGTGAGAGTGGGGTGTTCAAGTCTCCCATTATTAAGATGTAGGGTTTGACACATGAATTTTGTTTTAATAATATTTCTCTTCTGAATGTGGGTGCTCCTGTATTTGGGACATAGATGTTCAGAATTTGTGTACTTCTCCATTGATCAAGATGAAGTGTCTTTCCTCATTTATTTTGATTAGTTTTGGTTCAAGGTCTATTTTATTAGATTCTAGAATGGTTATTCCAGGTTGTTTCTTGGGTCTGTTTGATTTGAATACATTTTCCAGGCCTTTACTCTGAAGTAATGTTCATCTTTATTGCTGACATGTTTCTTGTATGCAACAGATTGATAGGTCCTGCTTTCACATCCATTCTGTTTGTCTGTGGCCCTTCCTTTGGGACTTGAGGCCATTGATGTTGAGAGATATTAATGGTCAGTGGTTATTGGTTTCTATTATTTTGATGGTGGTAGTTTTTAAGTGTGTGTGTGTGTAAGAGAGAAAAATAGTGAGTGAGAGAGAGAGAGAGAGAGAGAGAGAGAGAGAGAGAGAGAGAGAGAGAGAGAGAGAGAGAGAGAGAGAGATTTTGGGTTTTTTGCATGTGGTATTTTTAAATAATATTTTTTATTTATATATATTTATATTATACATATATAAAATGAACTATATACAGCAAGAAGAAACATGAAACAGGCAGGAAGTATAATAATTTTGCATTTATAGTACTTTGGCTATTTGTTTTTTGTTTTTGTGTGTGTGTGTGTGGATTTTTTTTTTTTTTTTTTTTGGCTATTTGTATTTGGCAACTTTGAGGAAAAAAGTTTCCTATCGTGGTGAGTCTAAAATTCTCAAAGTAAATCAATATCTATCATATCTCATCTCTATTAACTTAAAACATCCATCTAGACATTAAAACATCTTAATTCATAAGTAAATGAGCTCAATTGTGAAGCTAAACTATTTGGTATTCAATGCCATCAGAGACTTGAGAAGGAATAAAATTAATTACCTGAATAAACAGGAAGTGCAAGTTAGCAGCTTCCAAATTGAAAAAATTGACAGAGACAGTTTGCTGCCTGAACAGTCACATATAACTCTCTTTAACACTGTAGCAACTTCTTCAGCCTTCTGGCCCAGTTTATCTTACATACATATTTGTTAGGCAGAAACTATTGAGAACCCTGTCTTGGCAGAATTTTGCCGTTGATACTGCCTGCACCCAAGCATGCTTCTTTTTAGTCATATCTGTCAGTAGTTGAAAGGAGAACATTTTGACCAGTGGCTTGTTTTCAATATTCGAAGCCAGGACTATAGGGAGGCTCTTTAATGTTCCTTCTCTTCTTTGAGGTTGGCTGGGTGTTACTAAGACTTAACCTGACTTATTGTCAAATAATCAATAAAACAATAAAAACATCTTTAAATGCCATATTCTGTAGGGCACTGAGGTTTTTGAGGACCTTATCTAACTACTTTACCTAATCCGTCTATAGAAACATACCTGTTACACTTAGGATGTATATTCCTGTGGTATAAATAGACTAGTATTTGATATGACCATGATTTGATCAATTGACAATTAATTCTTATAGCTTACTTATCCAAAGCAGCCTGAAATAGCACTTTCAAAGTATTGGAGATAAAACCTGCATTCTAATTGAATGATATGTACAGAATACCTCATATTAGAATAGAAATATATATGTATGTTAATAATAATCTTAAAATTGAATTCTATACAAATGTTTCAAATTATACTTATTTTGCATCAATATATAAATTTCTATAACAATGAATTAAAAATAACCTTGTGAGCACAATGAAGGCCTTAACTTGTGTTGTAGAGTCAATAATCTACTTTTTGTCCTATCATCCCTATATATTTTTATGTTCTTCATTCTTTCTTTTCAGCCCTTATCTCCAAACCTAAGAGAGAAAGATAAAGGAAACGAGAGTCATGCCTGACTCCAATTTCTTTTCTCTCTGTATAAGGCCAATAATAACTTCCTGCCAACTCTTAATGAAAACAAGCATCTATAACCCAAGAGAGCAAATTAAAACCCCACTCAACTTTGGTCTTTCCCATGGTGCTAATACTTAGACTCCCACCTACCTAGCTAGTACAAGTGTAATAAAAGTATTTAAAACAACACTTAATAATTTGGTCTGCAGTGTGTCTCTGGCTTGTCAATGAAATCATCTGATGTTGGTTTTGGAATCTGTGGGATGTAAAGAAAAATGGCTATGGTGCAAAACATGACACTGAGGACATAGATATGAGGAATTATTTTGTTCTTACTTAGTGGTTCACTCAATCTCTTGTCATCTGACTGTCAAATGGTAAGGAGATTTGTATAAGCACAGAGTCATTTCCACATGGTGCTAGTTTTGAAGAAATGGAGAATGTAACAATTATGGGGTCATTAAGGCCTCCTCAAAGATATCATATGAATGCCTTTGAGTCTTCAGAGTATATGACATATTTTAAAAGCCCAGTAGTTAGTTTCTGAAGGTAATGGATAGATTTTTGATAATGAAGTAAAGAACACAACAGATTTTATAGGAATGAATAGATGCCAAAGATACTGAATGTCTTTGATGAAACTCTAGGCAGGAGATTAAAGCCAACCAAGACAGAAAACAGGAGGTCAGACTGGCTAGAGTCAGTAAAGAGATAGATTTATGGCTTCCCAAGATTGTGTGAACTCATGTCAACTTCTGTGTGCTCTGCATGGCAGCCGTGGTTCCCCAGGATTTAATCACTTTCATGGTATGGTTATGATCTTGATTTCATTCACTTATTTGGAAATTCCTTATATGTTCTTTTAGACATGGGAATGCTCATCATGTACCATTGTCAGTTGGATGTATAGAACTCATTTGTTAATGCCCGGCTGGTGCTCTGGAGAGGGTCCAGGGTAGATTCTCTGGTATTGGATTGCGGATGCCCTTCTAGTTTACTTTATCTCTTGGGTGACCAGAGCTGATGGCTCAGGCAACTGATCAAGATTGAAAGAAGAAAAAGGAAAGAAAGGGAAAAAGAACCCAAGGTTTCTTCTCTAGGGACTGGCTGTACTGCGGCTGAGGAGAACTTAAACTGACCACCTTTTTTCCTATGGCTGAGGCTGTAAAAGCGGCTTCTGGCTAGAAACTGCGCAGGGTCGTAAAAGGAGGCTCTTTGATTTGTAGATAGGCCTCTTTTCGGAGATCTCCAATAAGTTGGTGTAAACTTAGGCTTATTAGCCGTAGAAGGCTGATGCCCCTGAGTCTACTTACTTATTTGCTGATCTATAGAGAAATAAGAAGTAAGAGAGGGAGATAGAAAATAAACCACTCACACACATACGTTCAAGAGAAGAGGACCAGGAGAAAAGGTGGATGAAGTCAGGCGTTTTAACTTCAACTGAAGTTAAGCTGCTCAATCTTTTCTCCTCTGTTCTCTTTTCCACGTTTATTGTAGCCCATATTTATACTTCTGAGCAAAAAGGGGATTACCTCATGGTCAGAAGAGTACAATTAATCACAAAAGCAGACAAATTCTAAAACACAATAGGTTACATGCTTTAAATCTAAACACTTCTTATCTATGTATCCATTACGTAAGTTCATAGTGAGTTCAAAATGACGAAGGTTGGCAGGGTCTAAGGTTAACAGGGTCTGAAACTTACAAGAGTATACAGCTTATCAGTTAGGACGGACCTGACTATACATTGTCCAGCTATCTCTTAGTTTATTATGAGCTCAGGACAATAATTTTGTCTGTCTTTCATTCTAAGAAACAGAGTAAATTCAGACATCTCTAGGTAACTTCATTCCATATAGGTTCACATGGAGTTTAAGCAAATTTGGCTATATTTATGGTCAAATACCAGGATTCGTGGTGCCATCTGTGGTGGAGGCTTATCTGAAGCCACAAATCTGCTGGTAGGCTATCCTAAGTGAGGCATCTGGAGGTCCACAAAGGTATTTATTGCAGCCATAAACTAACTTTAACCCAGAAGCTAACAATTCACACCAATGCCAGATGTATTTATTTTTGGTTTTTCGAGACAGGGTTTCTCTGTGTAATCTTGGCTATCTTGGACTCACTTTGTAGACCGGGCTGGCCATGAATGTAGTCCTGGCTGTCCTGGACTCACTTTGTAGACCAAACTGGCCTTAGACTCACAGTGATTCACCTGCCTCTGCCTCCCTGGGTGCTGGGATTAAAGACATGTGCCACCATGCCCAGCTCTAATGCCAGATTTCAGAGAGATACAGCAGTACACAATTGACAGGGTAGTCAGAGGTTGGGAGCAATTCTGGGGCACATCATGATACAGACTTTGCAAATATCGGATCATGTCCAGAGTACTCTCATGCCTCCTGGACTTTCCAAAATCAATGGCTCCTGACAGCATGTCAGAGGCTGGAAGCAGTTTTGGGGTACATCGTAGTATAAGACCTTGCAAACACCAGATCACCTCCTAGACAGCCCACATGCCTAGTGAGCTCCCTGAACAGGGCGGCTCTTGGCACTCATTAATTTTTTTGCCTTTTGTACTTTTTTTTCCTTTTTGAGACATGATCTCTCTGTATAGCACAGGCTAGATTCACAAAGATACTCCTCCTCAATATATGGCAAGAATTCAATGATTAAAGATATTTAATATAACCAGCTTCTCCTTTTACAGATTTTATATTATCTTACAGATAAAATCATGTCTTGAGTTTTCTAGGAAGCTTTTTGATTTAACTTTTAAAAAGTGGAGGAGCTGTAAAGACTGATGGAGTGACAAATTGTTTCAATATTTTCTGTAGTTTTAGACAAGCATACACATTTTGGGGTCAGAGAAAGTATGTTACAGTTTCAATTTATAGTGGTCTCTGAAGAACCTCTGTTGAGAAATGAATCCTCAGTAGAATTTACCAATAGAAAGTGAAAGTAAATAAAGCATTACATCTAATTAGGAGCAGAAAGTAACTATAGTGTGCCTTTCAAGAATCATTTTTCAAACTTTTTTTGTTTTGTGTCTAGAGATTGGGCTAAAATCTCTCAGTATCTCTCTAGATTTCTTTCCCTCCTTCATTGTTTAAACAGAGGTGCACTACTTCATGTACCGTTTATCACTATGCTCTGTCCCAACACAGGCCATGAAACAGTACATTGAGTCATGATGGGTAGGCATCTAAGATTCTATTCAATAATAGAAAAATGTCTTTTTTAAAACTCATTTTCATGTGTTTTTACCAGTTAGTCATAGCTGGAAAACAAGGTTCCTTTGGTTTCCTCAACCACTGTGGCTCCTACAATCCTTCTTCTCCCTCCTCGGCAGGTTTCCCTGAGTTCTCGGTCATGTGTGACTATGCATCTTAGTATCTGCTCCTGCCATCTGCCATAGGAAGTTTCACTGATGTCCATAGGCTAGGCACCATTCTATAAGTATAGCAGAATATTATTATGGAATTTTTTTCAGATTTTATTATTTTATTAATTTATTCATATTACATCTCAATGGTTATCCCATCCCCTGTATCTTCCCATTCTTCCCTCTCTCCCATATTCCCCTTACTCTCCTCCCTGTGACTGTGACTGAGGGGGATTTCCTCCCCCTTTGTATGCTCATAGGGTATCAAGTCTCTTCTTTGTAGCCTGATATCCTTCCTCTGAGTGTCACCAGGTCTCCCCATCCAGGGGACATGGTCAAATATGGGGCACTAGAGTTCGTGTGAAAGTCATACCACACTCTCCACTCAATTGTGAAGAATCTCCTGTCCATTGGCCAGATCTGTGTAGGGGTTTGAAGTTTACCGCACATATTGTCCTAGGCTGGTGCCATAGTTTGAGCAGGACCCCTGAGCCCAAATCTGCCTATCATATTGTTCTACTTGTAGGTTTCTAGGACCCTCTGGATCCTTCTACTTTGCCATTCTTCCATGCTTCGCTCATCTAGAGTCCCAATAGGATTTCCTCCCCTCTGTCCCGGTTTCCTGGTAAGTGGAGACTTTCATGGGACATTATTATGGAATAATTTCATTCGCAGTTTATTTTGACCAGTAGATACTAGATACTAGATATGGGTGTTATCTAGCCTCTGTTTCCTGGCATTCCAGGCAGTGTTGGGCATGGGCCTCAAGTTAGACCAGTCTTTAGCTGGCCACTCCCACAAGTTATGAGCTACCATTGCCTCAGCGTATTTTGCAGTCAGTTCAGATTTTAGGTCACAGATTTTGCGGCTGAATTATTGCTCCAGCTCCACTAATGGAAGCCTTGGCTGGTTATAGAAGATGGATGTCTGAGGCTCCATATCCTCCATTACTAGGAGTCATTGTTAGGTTCACCCTCATCGATTCTAGAAAAATTTTATTGCATTAAGTGCATGTGGAAACATAGCCCCTCATGTGGCCCTCATTTACAGTAGTCACTCCCCTTACTACTTTCCTCTGTCTTTCCTTCCCCCATATAATTCTCCTTGTACCATCCCTGCTTGCCCCAAGTCCCCTCACAAAATCTATACTATTTTCCTCTCCCAGCGATTTCTATGCATCCTCTCCCTAGAGCCCTTCTTGCTACTTAGCATTTCTGGGTCTTTGGACTGTGTTGTGATTATCCTTTACTTAGTATCCCACTTATAAGTGAGTACATATCATGGTTGTCTATCTGGGACTGGGTTGCCTGACAGATTTTTTTTTAAATAATTTCGTCAATTTTCCTGTAAATTTCAAATTGTCATTTTTTTTTTAAAGCTGAGTAGTACTCAATTGTGTAAATGAACCACATTTTTAAAAATCCATTATTTGATTGAAGGAAATCTAGGTTGTTTCCAGTTTCTGGCTATTATGACTAATGCCACTATGAACATAGTTAAGCATGTGTTCTTGTGATAGGATGGAGCACCTCTTGATATATACCCATGAGCTGATCTTGAGATAAATTGACTGCCAATTTTGTGAAGAACCACCATTTTGATTTCTACAGTAGCTGTATAAGTTTGCATTCCCACCATTATTGGGGGAGTGCTTACCTCTTGCTCCACATCCTCATCAGCATGAGCTGTCACTGTGTTATTGATCTTAGTCATTCTGATAGTTGTGAGAGGGAATCTCAAAGTAGTTTTGATTTGCATTTCCCTGTAGGCGAAAGGTGTTGAATATTTCTTTAAGTGTTTCTCAGCAATGTCAGATTACTCTATTGAGAATCCTGTTTAGATATGCACTGCTTTTTTAAATAGGGCTATTTGATTTGTCAATGAATAGTTTTATGAGTTCTCTATGTATTTTGGATATTAGTCTTAATTTTGATGTAGAGGTAGTGAAATTCTTTCCCAGATATTCGGTTGATGTTTTGTCCCATTGATAGTGTCCTTTGACTTTGCACAAGTTCTCATTTATTAACTGTTGATCTCAGTACCTGTGCTCTAGGTGTTCTGTTTGGGAACTTAATTCCTGTGTGAATGCTTTCCAGATCACTGATGTTTTCTACTGGATCAGTTTCTGCGTATCTGGTTGACTGATGAGTTCTTTGATCCACTTGGTGCTGCATTTTGTGCATTGTGATTAATATGAATCTATTTGCATTCTTCTACATGTAGATATTTAGTTAGAGGAGCACCGTCTGTTGAAGATGCTTTCTTTTTACATTGTGCATTTCTCAGATCTTTATTAAAAATCATGTGTCCATAGTACAACGTCAGTCTGAGTCTGCTCTTTAGCTGTGACCCATCATCTTAGGCTGTACTGGATTACCCTCAGTTCCTAATAGAGTGGATCTACTTTTTGTTCACCTAAGTTGAGCTCCCTGTAACTTGGATTCCTATGAAGGGGATAGATTTTCATTCATACTACCATGATTCTGACAGAATTTAATTGTCTTTATTTGGGAAAATATGAATGGGAAGAATATTCCTAACTCTCAATAAGGTGAAAATAGGAAACTGCTGCTCTTCATTCTTTCATGTGTTCCTCAGAGGAACTTTCTCATCAGAAGCCTTTAAAAAATCTGATTTGATATATGAGGCAAGTGATAACTTTGAGGACTCTCTTAGATGTGTTTTATTGTGATAAACACCATGATAAAAAAACAATAGATGTAGGAAGCAGGTAAGTTTACAGTTACACACAACAGGGCATCATGAAAGGAAGTAAGGGCAAGAACATTAGCATAGAAAGTAACAGGAGTCAACACCTGAAGCAGAGGCCATGAAAGAGGCTTACTTTCTTTCTCCATGGGTGGATCAGCCTGATATCTTATACCACTCAGGACCACCTACACTGGTGGTGGCAGTGCCAACATTTGGCTGCACATTCTCACATCTATTATTAAGCAAGATAATACCCCAAATACTTGCCTAGAGGTTGGTCAGATAAACATTTTCTCAGTTGAAGTTTCCTAGAAGTCCCTTGCATGTACCAACTTCACAGATAGACAGACAGACAGACAGACACAGACACACACACACACTCACACACACACACAAACATACTCAGCAAAATCCCCAGAAAATTGATATATTATAATAATGTCTTACTTTGAATTTCAAATTGTATTTCTGAAGTATAACACATATCATTTTCTCTTGTGTTTGTAAAACAATTACCTTTCTATGTTTGAGGAAGAGACTTTCTGCCTCTTATTTGCTATAATCATTGGTGTCTGGAGTGTAAGCACATGTGCATGTGGTTGACTAAAGAGGACAGATGTGTGTGTAGGGTTTTTTTTTTTTTTGGAGCTGGACTTATAGGCAATAGGAAGAAGCTCAGCATAGTTGCTACCTACTAACCTCAGGTTCTCTGGAAGAAGAGCAAGCACACTTAACTGCTGAGTGACCTGTCAAGTTTATGAGAGATTTCTCTAGTGTCAACATTTGGTACTAAAGTCATTTCATTGAGTGAACTGGTGTGTCAGCAAACAAAAGTGCCTGCCACCAAGACAAACAACTTGATCTTTACCCTGTCTGAATGCTGTAGGGGAGGACTGATCCCACTGGATGTCCAGTATCCTCTATATGTCTGTATTGAAATAAACAAATATTCCCACACGTACATACATTCAAATACCTTAAGAACAAATAAAAGGAAAAATATAATTTCATTGAGAATAATTGCTAAATGAAAATTTATGTATATTTAATTTATATAAACTAAATGTGTTAAATTCATCTGCCACAAACACTAGAGACACATCTATCACTTTTAAAGTTTCCACTAATCACTTTTCTAATAATTACTTTAATATCTATAATCTTTCACTTTTATGATAAACACTGAGGATATACCATCCTAATATGGTATTTATCTTTGTGCTTCCATGGAGCAAATTCAGTAGACTGTAAAATAGGTAGCACCTAACAACCAACACATATTGTTTTACTACTGTATGATCAAAACACTTGTTCAACTTGAAAAGAACAACTGCATACACATGTGTCTTCATTTTCACTCCTTCCAGTGTTTCTGTTTCATTCCTTCCACTTTACTCCAAGTGGATCAAAGAACTCAACATAAGAAAATACAGGATTTTTAAAATGTCTGTTGTTGTGCAGATAGAAGGATTTTAGCATGTTCTTTTCCCATCATGCACCACATTTTGTTTTACTACTGTCATCAAATACATAGAACATATTTTATATGATTTTTGAAATCATGAGAAGCATGAATGACTCTTTGTTCTATTTATATTGAAGCCATAACCAGGACCTTTGCATATTGCTCCCTAGGAAGGACACACCCTTGCTAGTGTGACATAAAATCTCAGTCTTCATATTGCAGTGACTGATCGGTCTCCTGAGCCTTCCCTTCAAAATGAAGTTGCCTGTTCTGCTGCTGGTGTTGCTGTTGTTCAGAATTCCTGGTGAGGACAGAAGGAAGTGAGAAAGGAGAATGGGTAGGAGGGGTAGGATCTGTGTCTCACTGCTGATCACATGTGTTCTGTTCATGTATGAAAAGAATGGTCTCATGCTCGTGGATGGAGCCTGTGGGGTTTACATCAGTGAGTGGAAGGTCCCAGAGGCAGGGAACCTGTGCTATAGTGAAGATTATGACATGGATTCACTGGGATGTTCTGAGTTATTCCTAGAAAGCCCTTAAGGCTTTCATTTTACTTGTTTTAATAAAAAGATAATTTTAGTGAATAAAAAGTTGTATGAAAAAATAAACATCCCATTTGAAAATAACTATCAAAAAAGAAACAACAAAGATTGCTCATGAAGTGTGTCCATAACTTTGTACTTCTCTGTCATTATTTCAGCCTCCAGTGGTGATGTTGTGATGACCCAAACTCCAGTCTCTCTGCCTGTCAACCTTAGAGATCAAGCTTCTATCTCTTGCAGATCTAGTCAGAGCCTCCTATATAGTAATGGAAACACCTACTTGTATTGGTTTCTGCAGAAGCCAGGCCAGTCTCCACAGCTCCTCATCTATCACGTTTCCAACCAATTTTCTGGGGTCCCAGACAGTTTCAGTGGCAGTGGGTCAGGCACAGATTTCACACTCAAGATCAGCAGAGTGGAGCCTGGGGATTTGGGTGTTTATTACTGTATGCAAGCTACACATGATCCTTCCACAGTGATACATGGTCTAATGGAAACATCTTTGCTTTGGGAGGCCCAACTCCCAAAAATGTAACTTATCTGTAAGACAGAGAGAAGTGCTGAGGAACTAAAGATTGTGGGTTACAGCTGAAGGATACAGGTCATCGGTCAATCATATTTTTTTTAGCTTCATTGGCTATAATAACACTGACATCATTTTGCCTCAGGAGAATGGTAAGTTGGTGCCCTCTCATCAACCATGAATGATGGGAGTAAAGCTAAGTGAAAACCCATTCTGATCCTAGAGACCTTGTATGCCTTTGTCAGTTAAAGTTACCCACTAAACAGACTGGAAACTGTGCCTGTTTTGACCCAGAAACTTTCCATGGATATCTGGGTGTTCTGTGGTCAGATTCACTAGTGTTCTACATGGTGGGGTCTCGTCTGGGTGGGAGACCAAGAAACTGGGTATTTGTGGCTTGACAGTGCATTTTGGGACACAGAGCATAAGTGCTGTGTGCAGGCAGGTGTATGATCAGATGCTGGAGAAGGGGCATGCACTGCCAGGACTAAGGAACTTTCCATGGATTGCCTGGGTGACATTAGGTCAGATCTATTTTTGTTCCATACCATGGTGTTTCCTCTTGGCTAGAAGACTCAGACACTGGTATTTTGTGGCCTGCATTTCAGGCTAATACACTGAGTGAATGCATGCCTGCTTATGGTTATATGCTGGAGAAAGTGAGCCTGTGGGTACCGAGAAAATTATCCGTGGATTAGCTGGGAGATTTGTGGTCAGAATTACTAGTGACCCACTCCATGAAGTCCTCCTTCAACTGGGAGAACCAGACACTTGTGTTTTGTGGCCCACAGATCAGTCTGGACCACTGAACACTATATGCTGCACCCTGGTGTGTGGCTAGACACTGGAGACTGCTCACATACTTTCAGGGATCCGGGGACTTTTCTGTGAATTTAGAGGATGACTGGAGGCCAAACCCACCAATGTTCTATGGCTTGTGTTCCTTTCTTACCTAGCCAACACCAGCACTGGTGTTTTGGAGCTTTCAGTTTGTTGTTCACTGTCTGTGTAGTCACTGTTGTCCTGCTGATCACAATGTGTGATTGGTGCCAGGATCTTAGCTCTCCCTCCACTGTTTCCCACAGTTAGATTCTTATTAAATTAGTGTCCATCTAATAGGATTCCCTCTCATGTAACTTAGTTCCTTCCCATTCTCTTCATGTCTTAGTTTTGTTTTGTTTCTGGAAGTTGAAATTTTGGACTGGTCTTTAGAATTGAATTTAATTGAGGTTTTTTAAGTTTCCAGAACGTTTATGTTTAAATATTATTTTATTAGCTATGTTTTCTGTATGCTCATCTTTTCCCCTTCTCTCTAGAAAATGCATACTATAAGTTTTTTAAAGTCTCAACAGACACAAGAAGATTGAAATAATACCTTGTATCATATTAGATCACCATGGCCTTAGGCTGCACTTCAACAATAACAGAAATAACAAAAATCCTACACATACATGGAAACTAACAACTATCTACTTAATGACACATGGGTCAGGGAAGAATCAAAGAAAGAAATTAAGGACTTCCTGAAATTCAATGAAAATGAAGGAACAACATACCCAAATTTGTGGGATACATTGAAAGCAATGGTAAGAGGAAAATTCATAGACCTAAGAGCCTTTAAAAAGAAATTGAAAACATCTCACATAAGCAACTTAACGACACAGCTGGAAGCCTTAGGAAAAAAAGAAGCAGAAACACCCAAGAATGTAGGCTTCTGGACATAATCAAACTCAGGGCTGAAATTAATGAAGTAGAAACAAAGAAAACAGTCCAAAAAACCAACAAAACCAAAAGCTGGTTCTTTGAGAAAATCAACAAGATAGACAAACCGTTAGCCAAACTAACTAAAAGGCAGAGAGACCGTATCAAAATCAACAAAATCAGAACGGTAAAGGGATACATAACAACAGACACTGAAGAAATACAAAGAATCATAAGATCCGACTTCAAAGGCATATATGCCACAAAATTTGAAAATCTAAGGGAAATGGACAATTTTCTTCATCAATTCCACTTGCCAAAATTTAGTGACGAACAGATAAACAAGCCAAATAGTCCCATTTCTCCTATAGGAATAGAAGCAATCATTGATAGCCTCCCAATGAAACAAACCCCAGGGCCAGATGTTTTCAGTGTAGAATTCTACAAGACCATCAAGGATGTGTTAATACCTATACTTTTCAAGGTACTTCAAAAGATAGAAATGGATGGAATATTACCATATTATAAGGTTTTAATCATTCAATGTCCTCCCATTTACTCCCTGTTCTGTTCATTCATTTTCAATTTGCATTATTTTTATTTATGGTATATTTGGAAATGTAAAAACATAAATAATATAATATTTTCATTCACACTCCCAATTCTTCTCTTCCTTCTAACATTGAGCTTCTTAGTCCCAACAGCCTCCCTTCCAATGTAATTCTTTTGGCACATCTAGGGAATTTTCTTTGCTTGCATGAGCATGAGTTGTGGCTTATGTACTTGAACATAGCTTGTCAATGGTACAAGACTGAAGAGAATAACACAGACTTTTCCAGCGACTGCTGATAGAATGTTAATAAAGAGAGGGAACTCATCAGGCCCTCCTCCCTTTGTCATAAAATATTGATGGGTCCAATCTTGTGCAGGTAACCACAGTAGTGAGTTCATGAGTCAAGGATAATGTCCTGAATTCACAGTTTCACAGGATTCCTTTCTATTCTTTGCTTCCTACATTCTTTCTAAACCCAGTTTGAGATGTCATTTGAATCTGAATGGGTAATGTACATTGTCTCTGGAGGACAAGTGTGAGCACACTTTGGTTATCCTTAGCACTTTGAATAGCATTGAGCCTCTACATTAAGTACCACCCACCTCAAAAAAGAAATTTCTCTGATGAAGGCTGATAGCACTACTGAAATATATGTATAAACATAAAGTTTAGAACCCAATTTGAAACCATACTTATTTATCAAAACACTAGTTGTAAGTTACCTCTTAGAATGTATGACTTCATCAGCCATGGATTTGACTAAATTTGCAACATCAGACATTGAGTGGATCACATAACTAACCAGAAAGCTCTAGGTTATCCCCATGATATGGATTATTGCACTAGTTAACATCCTGCCAAACAGATGGCCATTATTGTGGGTAATGAGCTTCACAGTTGAGCATGATTTTGATGATTTTTTTTCCATTAGGACTTTACAGAGCACCTTCCAGAATGGTAAATACTAACCAGCTGGGAGGAGACTTTCAGTTTAATTCCCCCACCATTTCTCTATGTGCTGCAACCAAAATATATGGTGTCTTTAGAAATAATATTTATGATCTAGTTTTTGTGTGCAATCAAGATAATTAAAAATAGTTGTATTGGCCAGGCAGTGGTGCTGCACGCCTTTGATCCCTGCACTTGGGAGGCAGAGGCAGGAGGATCGCTGTGAGTCCAAGAACAGCCTAGTCTACAATGTGCCATCCAGAATAGCCAGGCCTACACAGAAAAACCCTGTCTCAAAAACAGAAAAAAAATTGAAAATAGTTTTATGGTTGTGTGGCTTGGGGGCCTTCTCACAATGATAGTTCCTACCCATGACACTAGGATCTTTCTTTTATAAACTGTGGTTTCTAGAGTAGGATTATCCACTATGCAGTGTGCCCCACTGATTCTTGTGGGAAGCTGAAACTCCTGGCAACCTGCCAGGCAAGATGACTTGCAATTCTGCCCCTGGCTGGTAAACAAGTCCTTATTTGGGTTGTGGGCCATGCTTTGCTCTAATGTATGTACCCCGCAATGACGAGAACCAATTGAAGCTACCAAAGTAAGAGCTGCTGATTGGCTGAGGCACAGGATATAAGAGGGGCGCTGGGGTGCAGGAATAGAAGCTTGCTGAAAAGGTTCCTGAATAAACTGCCTAGAGAAGAACGTTCGGGTCATGTCCTTATTTTCCGCTGTTCGGAAGGGTCGCGACAAGTGGTGGCCCTTACGGGGACCCTAGTCATTTACAAGAGCTCAGAACTCCTGGTGGTCAGGGCAGTCGACTGGTAAGTTCCCTGGTAAGGGAGGGACAAGATAAGTTCTCAGATGCAGAGACTATAACGTTCCGGTTAGGACTATAAAGACTCAGTACGAGCGATAAGGTTCCCTGGTAAGCAAGGGACGAATAAGGTTCTCATGTATGAAGGCAATAAAGTTCCAGATAGGACTATAAAGACTCGGTACGAGCAATAAGGCTCCTGGTAGAGGACAAAGTGAAACAGAAAGTAAAATGGGAAATTTACCATTCAGCTCTGTGTTTATCACACTTAAAGACTTGTTGAGAGCAAAATCTGTAACATCATCAGATTCAGAGGGGGGGGGGACTCAGAAGAGGAAGTAGAAAAGCTGATCCGGAAAATGGGGAAGCTAGAATCCGGGGTGGAGCCTTCGGCTCCTGGGCCGCCTCTATCTGAGTTGCCTCAGCTTCCTCCCTACGTTCAAGAGAACGGATCGGGGACAGGACGTACCTTTTGCCCAGAGGTGTGCAGAGAGGCACGGACCCAACAGTGCTTTCCTGTTTTTCAGGATGTGCAGGGCAATAGATATCATGAGCCCCTGGACTTTAAAATTGTCCAAAGTTTGGCAGAATCTGTGCATACCTATGGGGTGACAGCTGCCTTTGTTACCACCCAACTGGAAAGTCTACATAGGTATTGCATGACCCCATTGGATTGGATGAGCCTAGTAAAGGCATGCCTATCCCCTGGACAATATCTGGATTGGAAGACCTTTTACATAGAGTATACAAGTGAACAAGCAGCTGCCAATGCAGCTGCAGGACAGGCTGCCTGGGATCAGGATTTGCTCCTAGGGCAGGGCTGTTTTGCCAATCAGCAAACAACATATCCTCAACAGGTTTATGAACAAGTTAACTTGGCAGCCACAAGAGTGTGGAAGGCTTTGCCTAATAGAGGTGAAGTTACAGGAAATCTCATCAAGATAGTGCAGGGACCCACGGAACTTTTTGCGGACTTTGTGGCCTGAATGGTAGAGGCAGCGGGTCGAATATTTGGAGATGCTGACACTGCCATGCCCCTGATAAAACAGCTCCTCTTTGAACAGTGTACTAAGGAATGTCGCCAAGCCATCAACCCATATAAGAGCAGAGGGTTAGAAGTCTGGATGAAAATTTGTAGGGAGATCGGCGGCCCCCTTACCAATGCATGGCTTGCTGCCGCGGTCATGCAGATGACAGCAATGCACAAACCCAGATCTGGAGGTGCTTGTTTTAAATGTGGACAGATGGGGCACATGAAAAAACAATGCCCTATGCAGAAAGGACCTAAAGAGTGGCCTAGAACCCCTGGCCTTTGCCCAAGATGTAAAAAGGGGAACCATTGGGCTAATGAGTGCTGCTCCATAAAGGACATCAATGGGCAACCATTGAATGCTGGATATGGTGGAACTCGGCCAAAAAACGGGTTGCGGGGCCCCCGACCTCAGCGCCCTCAAATATATGGGGCCATGGAGAGCCAGTGGCCCACACTCCAGCCTTCATTGTCTTGGAACCAGCCCGCTGAGCCACAAAAGGAAGTGGAGGATTTGACCTCTGTTCCACCACCAGACTCGTACTAACTCCCCTGATGGGGCTTCAGGTGGCTGAGTCCGATTTTAAGGGCCCCCTTCCTCCAGGAACAGTGGGATTATTGATTGGCAGAAGCTCTACTACCATGCAAGGCATCCTTGTTCATCCCGGGGTTATAGATTCTGATTATTCTGGAGTAGTCAAAATTATGGTTTCTTCCCCTAGAGGAGTTGCAGCTATCTCTCCTCGAGATAGGCTGGCTCAGCTGTTAGTCTTACCTAGTTGCCATGATCTGTTCCCCGCAAAAGGCCAGGAAAGAGGAGATAAAGGATTTGGATCATCTGCAGTAGACTCTATGTTTTATGACATGAATCTAGACAAAGGGCCATTGATAGAGTTGAAAATAGAGGGGAAAAGAATAACAGGCCTTTTGGACACCGGTACTGATAAAAGCATAATTTCAAAAAAGGATTGGCCAAAAGGCTGGCCAGTGCAGAGCTCCGCCCAGATGTTGCAAGGCTTGGGTTATGCAAAAACCCCGGATATTAGCGCGAGACAGCTACAATGGCAAGATGAGGAGAGACGTGGAGGATGGATGCAGCCCTATGTATGAGAACTTCCTGTTACCCTGTGGGGTAGAGATCTCTTGCAAGACATGGGGTTTAGATTAACCAATGAAACTGGCTACAATAAGCAAGCTCAGGATATGATGAAAAGGATGGGGTACCATCCAGGATATGGGTTGGGAAAGCACCTACAAGAAAGAAAACCCCCTATACAACCTGAGAACATTTTGGGTACACCCTCCCCCACAAAAATAATTGTGCCCTACACTACTCAACAAATAGAGGTGCTATTAGCTATGATTGATGATTGGGCCATATTAAGATGTAGTTTTGATGGTGAATTTTATAATCATTTACCTAAAGATCCAATTCTACATTTTGTTAAAGAACACCCCATTATTTTTTCAAAAGTGACAAGGAGCCAGCCCTTAGAGGGAGGCTGTACTATATTTACTGATGGATCAAAGACCGGATGTGGCGCTTATGTTTCGGATGGAAAAGAGCCGACAGTTATTCAATTTGCTCCACCATCACACCAAATTATTGAGTTGCGTATTGTGTTATTAGTATTTCAAAGTCATAAAGAGGCATTTAATTTGTTGTCAGATTCCCAGTATGTTGTTAATATTTTAAAAGAATTAGAAGTGGCAGGAATAATTGATATTAAAAGCCCTATTCAATCTATTGTATTTCAGTTACAGCAAGAGATTTGGCCCCGTAAATATCCCTTTTTTGTGCAGCATATTAGAGCTCATTTGAATTTGCCTGGTCCTTTGAGTGAAAATAATGATTTTGGAGATAAAGCTACACGCGCTATTTTTTTGTTTTGTGGAATGTCTAATGTAAAAAAGGCTCAACAGTTTCATTCTCGATTTCATGTGAATGCAGGCACCCTTGCACGCTGCTTTCAAGTGTCCCGTGCTATTGCGCGGGGTATTGTCAAGGCTTGTGGTGCATGTGTTCCCTTTTTGCCTAATCCATCATGGGGTGTAAACCCTAGAGGGTTAATCCCCCTACATATATGACAAATGGATGTAACTCATGTAAATGAATTTGGAAAATTAAAATATGAGCATGTGTCAATGGACACCACTTCTGGTATCATTTTTGCTTCAGCCCTTGCTGGGGGAAAAGCCAAACATGTTATATCACATTGCTTTGAAGCCTGGAGTGCTTGTGGTATCCCAAAACAATTAAAAACTGACAATGGTCCTGCATATACTTCTGCCTCTTTTGCTCAATTTTGTCAACAAATGGGTATACAGTTAATACCATGGATTGCCCTATAATCCTCAGGGACAGGGCATTGTAGAACAAGCTCAAAGAACTTTAAAAGAGTCTTTATTAAAACAGAAAGGGGGAATAGCCTCTGGCAGAACACCAAAGGAGCACCTGGCTATTGCTCTCTAGACCTTGAATTTTTTTCATCTGACTCAACATGGCCGACCTGCGGCTGATCGACATGGCTCCCTGGAGCCTGACTCTAAGGGCATGGTCCTCTGGAAGGATGTTCTCACAGGAAAGTAGAATGGACCTGATCCTGTAGTGGTGTGGGTGAGAGGTTCTTTTTGTGTGTTTCTGCAGACGCAATCACAGCCCATCTGGGTTCCTGAGAGATTTATCAGATTGGCTGCTTCCAAGCAAGATGTTTCTTCTGAAGTGCCTACTGATGATAAACTTTTTTTACAAAGGGAGGACTGATGAACTTTGATGGGGTATTTTGTTGGTGTTTCCTAGTCCTTTGCCCTTAAGGCACTCTGCCACTGTTTTTCCTCGGCGTTCCTTGAGCAAGAGCCCAGCTCATGGGTCCTCTGAAGCCACAGCAAGAGCTGTGCTGTGTGGCTTCATGGGCAGGAGAAGAAATAGAGACAAATTCCCGGAGGATTTTTTGGATTACTGCGGCTATTGTTGCTGCTGTAGCTGTTTCTGCCACAACGACCACCGCTGCTGCTGTGGCCCTTACTTCTACTGTGCAGACTGCTGCTGCAATGAATAATATGTCTGTTAGTGTGGCCACTGCACTAGACACCCAGCAAGTCTTGAAATTTTTGCCACCTATGCCCATTGGTGCTACACACTGAGTGGTCCAACTTGAACCTCTTTTCTTTGGATCTTTGCTTCTGTTTGAGAATGAGTTCATTCACCAAGAAATTGGGATGGAGGTGGTCAATGTTGTCTACGACGTGGTTACACTTGGGACATCTATTGTTCTCCTCCGGACTCTGATGAATACACTTGTGGCGGAGGCTGTGGCCACGTTTTGTTGTGTGCGCCTCCTCAATCATATCAAAACAGATAGGACTGAGAAGTCTTACTGAAACCTAGAGGTTGGTTGTATTCTGTGGAGTCAATAATACTACTGTATGATGGAGAAGGAGCTTCAAATTGAGGCACTGTGCTTCCACTCTTTTGGTGTCCTCTTCCAGAACGTTTAGTTCCTTCTGGATCTGTTCCAATTGCTAATAACATATCCCATTCTGGTAACTTGTCCAGATAATTGTCTAAGTATCTTACACGTAATTGGACCAGAGAATTTGAATTGCTATTAAAGGAATTGAGGACTTCAGTTGTTTGCATTGGTTCCATGCGGGTTGACCTGACCATGGCTTCCGACCTTTCACATTGGATTGCTCAATCCATGGGCCATCTCCGGAAATGGGCAGATATGGGGGCATTGGGCCTGTGCCTCATTCTTTTTTTTTTTTCTTTACCCTTAATTATTTTTTTTATTAATTTATTTTTGTTACATCTCAATGTTTATCCCATCGCTTGTATCCTCCCATTCCTCCCCCCCCCATTTTCCCATTATTTTCCTCCCCTATGACTGTTCCTGAGGGGGATTACGTCCCCCTATATATTCTCATAGGGTATCAAGTCTCTTCTTGGCTACTTGCTGTCCTTCCTCTGAGTGCTACCAGGTCTCCCCCTCCAGGGGACATGGTCAAATGTGAGGCACCAGAACACGTGAGAAAGTCGTATCACACTCTCCACTCAACTGTGGAGAATATTCTGACCATTGGCTAGATCTGGGAAGGGGTTTAAAGTTTGCCTCCTGTATTGTCCTTGGCTGGTGCCTTAGTTTGAGCGGGACCCCTGGGCCCAAATCTGCCTATCATATTGTTCTACTTGTAGATTTCTAGGACCCTCTGGATCCTTTTATTTTGCCATTCTCCCATGCGTCTCTCATTTAGAGTCCCAATAGGATGCCTTCCCCTCTGTCCCAGTTTCCTGGTAAGTGAAGGCTTTTGTGGGACATGCCCCTTGGGCTAGTATGCAGATATAAGTGAGTATATACCATTTGATTCTTTCTGCTTCTGGGTTAACTCACTCATTATGATCATTTCTAGCTCAATCCATTTATCCACAAATTTAGGGAATTCCTTGTTTTTAATAGCTGAGTAGTATTCCATAGTGTATATGTACCACAGTTTCTTTGTCCACTCTTCTACTGAGGGACACTTAGGCTGTTTCCATGTTCTGGCTATTATGAATAAGGCTGCTATGAACATGGTTGAGCAAATTTTCTTGTTGTGTGCTGGAGCATCTTCTGGGTATATTCCAAGGAGTGGAATAGCTGGGTCTTGAGGAAGCCCTATTCCCATTTTTCTGAGATAGCACCAGATAGATTTCCAAAGTGGCTGTACTAGTTTGCATTCCCACCAGCAATGAAGGAGTGTTCCTCTCTCCCCACATCCTCGCCAGCATGTGGTGTCGCTTGAATTTTTGATCTTAGCCATTCTGATGGGTGTAAGATGGAATCTCAGAGTTGTTTTGATTTGCATTTCCCTGATGACTAAGGAGGTTGAGCATTTCTTTAAGTGTTTCTCAGCCATTTGATACTCCTCTGTTGAGAATTCTCTGTTTAGCTCCAAGCCCCATTTCTCAATTGGGTTATTCGGTTTGGTGGTGTTTAATTTCTTGAGTTCTTTATATATTTTGGATATTAGACCTTTGTCAGATGTAGGGTTGGTGAAGATCTTTTCCCAGTCTGTAGGCTGTCGCTTTGTTCTCTTGACAGTGTCTCCTGCCTTACAGAAGCTTCTCAGCCTCATGAGGTCCCATTTATTAATGGTTGACATTAAGGCCTGGGCCGTTGGTGTTCTGTTCAGGAAGTTGTCTCCTGTGCCAATATGTTCCAGGCTCTTTCCCACTTTTTCTTCTAAGTGGCTTAGTGTCTCTGGTTTTATGTTGAGGTCTTTAATCCACTTGGATTTGAGTTTTGTGCAAGGTGACAAATATGGTTCCAGTTTCATTTTTTTACACATAGACCTCCAGTTAGACCACCACCATTTGTTGAAGATGCTATCTTTTTTCCATTATATGGATTTGGCTTCTTTGTCAAAAATCAAGTGACCATATGTGTGTGGATTCATATCTGGATCTTCGATTCGATTCCACTGATCAACCAGCCTGTTGCTGTGCCAGTACCATGCTGTTTTAAGTACTATTGCTTTATAGTACAGTTTGAGATCAGGTATGGAGATTCCTCCGGAGCACCTTTTATTGTACAAGATTGTTTTAGCTATTCTGGGTTTTTTGTTTTTCCATATGAAGTTCAGAATTGAACTTTCAATGTCTTTAAAAAATTGTGTAGTTATTTTAATAGGGATTTCATTGAATCTGTAGATTGCTTTTGGTAGGATGGCCATTTTTACTATGTTAATTCTCCCAATCCATGAGCAAGGAAGATCACGCCATCTTCTCAGGTCATCTTCAATCTCTTTCTTCAGAGTTTTGAAATTTTTTTCATACAAGTCCTTCACTTGCTTAGTTAGGGTAACTCCTAGATATTTTATATTGCTTGTGGCTAATGTGAAGGGTGTGGTTTTCCTAATTTCTTCCTCTGCAAGCTTGTCATTTGTGTATAGGAAGGCTACAGACTTTTTTGAGTTAATTTTGTATCCAGCCAATTTACTGAAGGTGTTTATCAGCTTTAGGAGTTCTCTGGTGGAGTTTTGAGGGTCACTTATGTACACTATCATATCATCTACAAAGAGGGATAATTTGACTTCCTCCTTTCCCATTTGGATACCCTTGATCTCCTTTTGTTGTCTTATTGCTCTGGCTAGAACTTCGAGTACTATATTGAAGAGATATGGAGAGAGTGGGCAGCCTTGCCTTGTTCCTGATTTTAGAGGAATTTCCTTGAGTATCTCACCATTTACTTTGATTTTGGCTATTGGCTTGCTGTATATAGCCTTTATTATGTTGAGGAAAGTGCCTTGTATCCCCGATCTCTCTAAAACTTTAAACATGAATGGGTGTTGAATTTTATCAAATGCTTTCTCTGCATCCAAGGAGATGATCATGTGGTTTTTTACTTTCAGTTTGTTTATATGGTGGATTACATTGATGGATTTCTGTATATTAAACCATCCCTGCATGCCTGGAATGAAGCCTACTTGGTCATGATGAATGATATCTTTGATGTGCTCCTGTATTCGTTTTGCAAGTATTTTATTTAGTATTTTTGCATCTATGTTCAAAGGAGAAATTGGTCTGAAATTCGCTTTCTTTGTTGAGTCTTTGTGAGGGTTAGGTATCAATGAGACTATGGCCTCATAGAATGAATTTGGTAATTTTCCATCCATTTCTATCTTTTGGAGTAGCTTGAAGAGTATCGGTATTAGCTCGCCCTTAAATGTCTGGTAGAATTCTGCACTGAAACCATCTGGCCCTGGGCTTTTTTTGGTTGGGAGACCATCGATGATTGCTTCTATTTCTGTAGGGGAAATGGGACTATTTAGCTTGTTTATCTGTTCTTCATTCAACTTTGGCAAGTGAAATTGTTCAAGAAAATCGTTCATTTCCCTTAGATTTTCAAATTTTGTGGCGTATATGCCTTCAAAGTAGGATCTTATGATTCTTTGAATTTCTTCAGTGTCTGTTGTTATGTCTCCCTTTTCATTTCTGATTTTGTTGATTTCAATACTGTCTCTCTGCCTTTTAGTTAGTTTGGCTAATGGTCTGTCTATCTTGTTGATTTTCTCAAAGAACCAGCTTTTGGTTTTGTTGATTCTTTGGACTGTTTTCTTAGTTTCTAATTTGTTAATTTCAGCCCTGAGTTTGATTATTTCCAGGCGTCTACTCCTCTTGGGTGTTTCTGCTTCTTTTTTTTCTAGGGCTTCCAGTTGTATTGTTAAGATGCTTATGTGCGATGTTTCCAATTTCTTTTTAAAGGCACTTAGTGCTATGAATTTTCCTCTTAGCACTGCTTTCAATGTATCCCACAAATTTGGGTATGTTGTTTCTTCATTTTCATTGAATTTCAGAAACTCCTTGATTTCTTTCTTTATTTCTTCCCTGACCCAGGTGTCATTTAGCAGAGAGTTGTTTAGTTTCCACGTACGTGTAGGCTTTTTGTTATTTCTGTTGTTGTTGAATTGCAGCCTAAGAGCATGGTGATCTGATAGGATACAAGGTATTATTTCAATCCTCTTGTATCTGTTGAGGCTTGCTTTGTGACCTACGATGTGATCAATTCTGGAGAAGGTTCCATGGGGTGCAGAGAAGAAGGTGTATTCTTTCTTGTTTGGGTGAAAGGTTCTATAGATATCTGTTAGATCCATTTGACCCATGGCATTGGTTAATGATGTTATTTCTCGGCTTAGTTTCTGTTTCAATGACTTATCCTTCAGTGAGAGTGGGGTGTTGAAGTCTCCCACTATTATTGTGTGGGGATCGATGTGTGGTTTAAGCTTTTTTAGGAGATCTTTTACATATGTGGGTGCCCTTGTATTGGGAGCATAGATGTTCAGAATTGTGATGTCATCTTGGTTGACTTTACCTTTGATGAGTATGAAGTGTCCTTCCTCATCCCTTTTGATTAATTTTGGTTGAAAGTCTATTTTGTTCGATACTAAAATGGCTACGCCTGCTTGCTTCTTGTGACCATTTGCTTGGAATATTTTTTTCCAACCTTTTACCCTGAGGTAATGCCTTTCATTATGGGTGAGATGTGTTTCTTGGATGCAGAAGAATGTTGGATCTTGTTTATGTACCCATTCAGTTAGTCTGTGTCTTTTTATTGGAGAATTGAGGCCATTGATGTTGAGAGATATTAATGACCAATGACTATTAAGAGTCTTAATTTTGATGTTGTTTCCAGTCGAGTGTTTGTGTAGTTGTGTTTTTGCCATGGGATAGTTATCTATTTCCTGGGTAGTTTTGGTTGTAGCTTGACCCTTTGGGATGGAGTTTTCCTTCTAGTACCTTCTGTAAAGCTGGGTTTGTGGATAGGTACTGTTTGAATTTGTTTTTGTCATGGAATATTTTGTTTTCTCCATCAATGGTTATTGATAATTTTGCTGGGTAAAGTAGTCTGGCCTGGCATCTGTGTTCTCTTAGGGTTTGCAGGATATCTGTCCAGGCCCTTCTGGCTTTTATGGTCTCTGCTGAGAAGTCAGGTGTAATTCTGATAGGTTTACCATTAAATGTTATTTGGCCCTTTTCCCTTGCAGCTTTTAATATTTTTTCTTTGTTCTGCTGTTTTGTGTTTTGATTATTATGTGGCGGGCAGTTTTTCTTTTCTGGTCAATTCTATTTGGTGTTCTGTAGGCCTCTTGTATGTTTATAGGCATCTCTTTCTTTAGATTGGGGAAATTTTCTTCTATGATATTGTTGAGAATAGTTTCTGGGCCCTGGAGTCTGATGTCTTCTCTTTCTTCAATGCCTATTATCCGCAAATTTCTTCTTTTCATGGTGTCCTTAATTTCTTGGATGTTTTGTGTCAGGAGTTTTCCAGATTTGGCATTTTCTTTAATGGTTGATTCAATATCTGTGATTGTATCTTCTAGCCCTGAGATTCGTTCTTCCATCTCTTGGATTCTGTTAGAAAAGCTCACCTCTGTGTTGCTCGCCTTCTTCTCTGAGGTCTCACGTTCTCGTTTTTCTTCTGTCTGTGTGTTTATCATTGAATCCATTTTCATTTTCAGATCTTGAACTGATTTTTTTATTTCTTTCATCTGATTTTTTGTATATTCCTGAGTTTCTTCCATTGCCTCTTTATAGGTCTTCAGAGCTTGAACCGTTTTACTTATTTCTTTCATCTGGTTGTTTGCATTTTCCTGCAATTTTTCCAGTTCCACTCTATGTGCTTCTTTTATGTCTCTCACCTGTTTGTCTGCGTCTGCCTGCATTTGATTACGAATTTTATTTGTTTCCTCCATTATCATCCTCATTACTAAGGATTTGAGGTCATTTTCTTGTATTTCCGTTGTATTTGCGTTCTCTGGGTGGTTTTCTTTGGGATAGCTGGAAACTGGAGACGCCATGTTGTTTTGGGGTTTTTTGCGTATGCTTTTTCATTGTCCTTTAGACATCTTGCCGTCTTTGTTTTTGTTGGGTAGCTTCCAGAGTTGAATGGAGGGTGTCTAACGATAGATTCACTAGGCTGCGAGCTCAAAGCTTCACTGGTGTGGATGTTAGGAGGTTAGCCCTGTTGTTCTGGTCTCTCACAGCCAGTGATCCTCAGTCCCCCTCTGCTGTGGATCCTGCAATTGTTCTGGGTCTCTGAATGAGCGTTGGGTCAGGCCAAGGTATCCACAGCCTTCTGTGTTCCCTGCCAAGTCCAGCCAGGATCGAACCACGGGCAGAACTCAGCTAGATTCTCAGGGCCTGAACCATCTGCCAAGCTCAGCTAGGGATTTTGGGCCCAAAATGCACACAGGGTCCAGCCAGAATTTTTGGGCTGGGACTACGCACCAAGCTCCACTAGGGCCTTTTGGCCCAAAGTGCGTGCTGTGGTCAGTTATTGACCCAGGGCCTGAGCTGACCACCAATCTCAGCCAGGAATTCTGGAATCAAACTGCACACTGTGTCCAACCAGAGTCTTAGAGCTGGTGGAACCGAGAGCTCTGTCCAGCCTGTGCCACAGCAGGAGAACTGCGGCTGCTCTGAGTTAGCACCAGTAGTGGAACAAGTGCTCCGCCCGGACTGTGTCAGCGCAGGGGAGCTGCCGCTGAGCTGAGGTGGTGCCTAGGATGGAACTGAGCACGTCACCAAGCCTGCGCCACAGCAGGAGAACTGCGGCTGCTCTGAGTTAGCGCCAGTGGTGGAACAAGTGCTCCGCCCGCACTGTGTCACTGCAGGGGAGCTGCCGCTGAGCTGAGGTGGTGCCTAGGATGGAACCGAGCACGTCACCAAGCCTGCGCCACAGCAGGAGAACTGCGGCTGCTCTGAGTTAGCGCCAGTGGTGGAAAGAGTGCTCCGCCCAGACTGTGTCACCGCAGGGGAGCTGCCGCTGAGCTGAGGTGGTGCCTAGTGTGGAGCAGCGAGCTCAACTAAGCCTGTGCCACAGCAGGGGAGCTATGGCCATGCTGAGTTAGTGCCTCAGGCAGAATTGCTTGCTGGGCCGGGCCAATACCCAGGACTCTGGGGCCGAACTGTCTGCCGAGTCCAGTCTGGGTCCAAAGGCTCCACGCGACCCAAATCCTGCCCCGAGTCCCCTCTCCCGCAGCAATTCCCACCAGCCACCACACCAATCGCCTCCACTGGAAGGCTATGAGCTGCAAACCTCAGCCGCCACTGCTGGTGCCGCTGGTGCTGCTGCCTCTGCCGCTGCCGCTCCGATCAGAGAAAAACCACGCTCCTCCCGTGTGTCGGGGCACGCAGGTCCTCCGCACCCTGGTCCCTCCGAACCGTGGAGCACTCCCGCTGCCGTGATGTTCGGACCTCGGTGTTCCTGGCTCAGAAATCTGTGCAATTCCCTGAATTGTTCACTGGAGCCTCCAAATGCGGTCCACACTGCTCGCCGCCATCTTGGATCTCCTGTGCCTCATTCTTATCAGCTGCCTTGCCTTCTGGTTTATGTGCCGATTGCACATTCAACAACAAAGAGCAAATGCCATGGTTGCCCAAGCTTTGCAGCCCTAGAGGATGGCCAATCTCCACAGATTTGGCTTGGTTATATGAAGGATCTATGAGCAGTCCCTCAGATCATCACGCTCAGGATGCAAGGCTTAGCACTGCAGGGATGGCGCTGCATGAAGACCAGCGTCATCCTGAGGAGCATGTCTGATTGCATACGGTTTAGTGTCCCAAACCCCATCTCCAGGAAAAAGGCACTGGTTTGGGTGTGGCCAAGCCAGACTCCCTGAGTGGGGTTTGGCTGGGCCATTACAATCTCCCATTTTGACAACTGGAGATCAGACCTCTACTCCTGCCTGTTGCATTTTAAAATAAAGAAGGGGGAACTGTGGGAAGCTGAAGCTCCTGGCAACCTGCCAGGCAGGATGACTTGCAATTATGCTCCTGGCTGGTAAACAAGTCCTTATTTGGGTTGTGGGCCATGCTTTGCTCTAATGTATGCACCCCGCCTTGTCGGGAACCAATTGGAGCTACCGACGTAAGAGCTGATGATTGGGTGAGGCAGAGGATATAAAAAGGGGCACTGGGGTGTTGGGGAGGCAGGCAGGAAAAAAAAACTTGCTGAAAAGGTTCCTGAATAAACTGCCTGGAGAAGAACGTTCGGGTCACGTCCTTTTTTTCCGCTGGCCGGAAGGGTCGCGATTCTGTTTCTAAATACACATTCTTACTTTTGGTTACACAACATCCTATTCTCTCCCCATATTCATTGCCCAATCCTTGTGCAAAGTTCTTGGTTCCTTGTATTCTCATTGTCTACTTCCACATCACACACAACTGCTCTCCCCTCCCCCAGTCTTAAGGTTTCTTCTCAATGCCTGCATCATCAGATCTTTCTTCCTTCAGCCTTTATGTAATCTAGATTATTAATTTAAATATAAATATGCAATGTTAGGATTCAGATATGAGTGTGAACAGGTGACTTTCATATAAATATTTCAGTTCCCGATATCTTCTGGAAATAATCCTGGAATTTTCCTTATTTCACTGTATTTTGTACTTTAAAGACTTGATATCCAACTGTACTTCCAAAATTTGCTCAGACTACACTTCCTATGAGAATTATATTTAATATTCATCACTTTTACTTTTTCTGGGTAAATACCAAAGATATACGTTCTAATGTTTTTGGTTTTGTTTTTTTTTTGTTTTGTTTTGTTTGTTTTTTTTTTTTAGTTCAACCATAGATAATGATTAATGGACCATGGGAAATTAAATTCCTAACTTACACATATAACATTGAGAAAGTAATAGTTGTCTGTCTGTGAAATTGAGGAAAAGGGGAGCAATCCAAAGCTGGTCAAATTGAAAAGAACTTTTTTGTACATGTTTCTTCATTTTTAAGTCTTCTGCTATGTTCTGAATGTTGTCCTCATTGAGGGATTTTAGCATGTTCTTTTCCCACCAAGCCACACATTTTGAATATATTGTCTCTCCTGACAGAGAATAAATTTTTTGTGAGTTTTGGAAGCATGAGAAGCCTAGATGACTCTTCCTTCTATCTATACTGTAGCACTAAGCAGGACTTTTGTATATTGCTCCCTAGGGAGGGCCCACTCTTGCTAACTTGAGATAAAAGCTCAATTATCATCCTTCAGTGACTGATACATCTACTCAGGCTGCCTTTCAAAATGAAGTTACCTGTTTTGCTGCCAGTGTTGCTGTTCGAGATTCCAGTGAGGAGAGTGGAAGTGAGAAAGAAAAAATGGTGGGGAGCATGGGCCTTGGATCTCACTGCTCATCGTGTGTGTTCTGGATATGTATGAGAAGACAAATCTTATCCTCCAGCATAGCTCCTGTGATGTTTACATTTGTGAGAGGCAGGTTTCACAAGGGAGATAATCTGTGCTATAAGGAAGACTATGACACAGGTGGAATGGCATGGTATACTTGATGTTAAGAAGCCCCTTGGGGTTTTCCTTTCACTTGTTTGTTAAAAGGGACTTTTAAGTGTAAAAATAATTTTATGTTAAATTGAACATCTCAGCTGAAATAAACATCAAGAAGATTGTTCTTGAAGTCTGTCCAAAGTCAATGTGATCAACTTTCTGCTCATACTTTCAGTCGGCTGGATAAAACTTTCTAGACTTTTTGTTGGTGCATTTTTCCTATGGGTGGTTATGACAGCATTTTGACTTATGCATGGAAACCTGAAAAAAGTTTACAAGTGTACCTCAGAAAAGGGAAGATGTGACTTTTACAGCTTTTGGTGTCTTATTTTAACAATTTCCTTTACATTAAGTGACCTACGCTTGATCAATTTTCTTAAATACTTATATAGCTGTTCAAGAATTGCAGATGGTTCACATCTCTCATAGATGCTAACATTAATCTCCATATGAAAATGGGTCACTGCTATTACCCTGATTTTGGTCGGCTAACAGAAAACCACAGAAATTGACTCCAATCTCCAGCACTGTTGTCAAAAGCTCTTAATATGTATATATTTGCATCCATGGAGAATTATCTAGGCTGTTCAGATTAACCATCCTAATTGGTGTAGAACACCTTGTCCAGTGACTTGCTATGTAAACTGTAGATGATGGCTACAAGACTAATTGTAAAACAGTAACTACCAAAAGGCCCCTTCACACCTAAAGCACCATATCTGCAGTATCAACATAGCAAAAAAAATTGTAAATCAACTCTTTCAGGGCCTTCTGTTGTGATTTGTGTGACATCTTAAAATTTATTATTCCAGATAACCACCTGTGATGAAGTAGAGAGAATGTTGTAATCAGTCCTAGGAACTTTTCTCACTAATTATTACCCCAAACTAAATACTAATATAGAAAAATGGCTAGACACCCATTTTCACATCCCCACCTGCCACCAATTGGTCTAGTTTTCCTGGTGGTATAGGAAAATCAGCTATTGATTTTAGTTATTTAGAACTAAATATCAGGCATCCATGTTTGTCCAGATACACAGCACTACATATGCCATAGAGCTTAGCACAAGACTTGGGAACTTCTTCACACTGAGAGTCATGATTTCAAACAAAACAGAAGCTCTAGTAGACCTTTGTGTGTGCTGTTTACCAACTTTCTGTGAACTCAAAGCTTAACACACTTACTAAGGCACAAGAAATCTGATTTCTAATTAAGGTGGCCATATTATTTGTGTAATAGAAAACGTAAAATCTACTATTAAAATATTAAGCTTCTAATATATTTTTATATTTAGTTATAGTTTCAGGTATATAACATATTGCTATTCACTAATCTGTAAAGAGAAGGGTGACTGTATCTTTGTATGCAACTCACTAAAAATGATTGTAAAATAGCTGTATAATGTAAAGAAGAATGGTTTTAGATGATATTGTTTTATCATGACATATTATATTTTTTGAATTGGTCAGAGAAATGTTGATGGAAATTCTATATGATATATAGTGTGTTTGAACATTTTAAATGCCTCATTGCTCTTAGACATCAAAGCAGGTTTGCTGTAACTTGGGAAGAGGAAGCTGGAGACTGGCCCTGTGTACAGTAGAAGTTCCCAGGCTTTGCCCAATCAGATCACAGTAGAACTAATTCCCCTATTCCCATTCTCACCATTCTAATCCAACAATGTACCTGCCACTTCAGGTTAGTTTATTAAATCTCCCCTTGCATTAACATAATAAACAGGAGAGAGGTGATGCTTATGATGTTATGGGCACCATCTAGGAACAGGGTCATCTTCACATGCATCCTCCCCACAGGCTGACAGACACAGGGGCTTTAGAAATTTGGCCATAATATACAGAGGTACAAGCAACATGTAAATACTACAGAATCCCCTAGGAAACCAATAACACACTAATCCTTTCTGTCCTGCAATAGTCCATTTCCAAGAGAAGTGAGGACACATTTTCTTTGTATGCTTTTTTAATGTTATTATATTCAGTATTTTTACACATATTAATTAATAAAAAGTGTAATCTTTCAACTCTTTCTAAAGGGACATTCATTCTGTAATGGTTAAATTGGTCTCAGAGAACTTTAAAAATTACTCTAACCCAGTTTGATGTGAGATCTATGGTGCCTAAGAAATACCATTTGAATATTAACAAAGACAGTGTTAAGGTTCAAACTGAGCTTCTCAAAAATAGATTCATGTGCATTTATTGAATGTTATGGTTAAAATCAGACAGCACATCACACATCAATCTACTTTCAGCCCAAACCAGCTTGGCTTTCAAAAATAGAGCTCTGAAAAAGAAAAACGAAAAAGATGCATGTACTTTATTATTAATAGAAGGGAACAGACATTCATAAAACAACTATAGGAAGCCCACCATTAAATGTATAAAGGGATGTGCTCCTTCAATATATGCAAAGAAGAAAGCTGTCATATCGGATTGAGTATATGTGAGAAATATACAGTATTTTTTAAGAACAACTTAATTTTCTGTGTGTCGCTTCATACCACTCCAAATTATTCAGATTTTATACTAACTTCAGTGAGAGTTGGTGATGTGCCTACATGACTCACAACAGATCTTGAAAAGTATCTTTAATTACTTGAAGGAAAAGAAGGACATTCTGGGTATTTTAGGCATTGACTTGAGATACTGTATAAGTTTGGGGAAGGGAACCTAAGAAGCACTGCCCTCTATCAGGAAAGACAGGACAACAAGCCAGATCACTCCCAAGGAACAGGGACATGTTTATTAGTGTGTGGAATCCCTTGATGATGACTGTAGGGTGAATTCTGGCAAGTGTGTGGAGAAGCCAGGATGACCAGAACTGCATACTAGGGCCAGGACAGGGTTGGGACAAGACAGAATGAGCAGTTCCAGCTGGATTTTGGTCCCACTGTTTGCTTCCTCTTATGTACTGTGAGGCAGTATCACTGTCGGATGAACCATGGCATTAGGTTTTGTTCTGTCATCATTCAATGATCGTGCTAGCCTTCAGGAGCATTAGATATTGGTTGGTCAGCTCAATAATAAAGTATAATTGAATGTTTCTTATGTGCCCAGTTTCTGTGTTTGAAGGTTAAAAGAAGTGTACAGAGAATACTACAAACCACTCCAGATGGAGGTTCTCTCATTTCCCAGACATTTTTCCATCATCCTGGCCTATGTGGACTGGTGACTAGCATTTCAGAAAAAGGTCGGTTGATCTAGAATATGCCTGAAATGATTTTATTTTCTGATAAATGGCTATATGAAAATACCTTCCAAAATAACTTACTTAACTACATATAGATTTCAGTGTGTTGACATTTCAGATTGTATATTAAACAAATGCTAAACAATTGGGACAAATCTATATTATACTGTGTATGGCATTGTTAAGAAGCTTTTTCATTATTTTTCAATGTTTAAAAATTAAAAATCAGTGACTCGTGTTTAAAAATAAAAGTTGTACCTATATAACTCAGTTATAATAATAAGGTGTACTTCTAATGCTTTGAAAGTGCTATTTAAAGCTGTTTAAGATAAACAAATTATACAAGTTATTTGTTAGTTGATCAAAGCATAACCATGTCAATTGCTAGTCTAGTTTGATCACACACACACACAAAAATACATGTTAGGTACAGCAGATAAACATGATTCTATAGAAAGATGAGGTGGGATAGATAGATAAGGTCTTCGGAACTTCAGAGACAAGCAGAATATGACATTCAAATGTTTTTATTCTTTTAAAAATTCACTGACAATGAGACAACTTACCTCCTGGCAACACACAGCCAAACTCAAAGGGGATGATGAACATCAAAGAACCCCTTTGGAGATGTCTTCAATGTGGCAAACAAGCCACTGAGCAAAACATCCTCATTTCTACCACTGACAGAATACTGCCTAAAAGAGGGCAAGCATGGATGCAGTCCGACTCGACGGCCAAACTCTGCCAAGGCAGGGTAAGCTAGTCCTCAATAGTTCCTGCCTCACAGATATACCTGTCAGATATATTGGGTCAGAAGGCTGAAGAAAATGCTCTAACATTATAGAGAGTTTTAGGTGACTATTCAGGTTAAATAAAAACTGTATCTGTCATCCTCTCAGTTTAGAAAGCAACTAACCTTAACTCCCAGCATACTTAGTTAATCAAGTTTGTTCTGATAGAGTTGAGGACTAGATAGTTTAGTTTTACAATGAAGCTTAATTGTTTAGGGGTTAAGATGTTTTAGGTCTGTATAGGTATTTTAAGTTGATAATGAAAATGTGTTATGGAGATGGATTTATATTCAGAAATTTAGATGCATCAAGATAGGGAAGATGTGTTCTTCAAGGCTGCCAAATACAAATAGCCAAAAACACTAAGAATAAAACACTTACATAATTCCTGATTGTGTAATCTATTGAATAATCTATTCTATATTTGTGTAGTAATACAAACATATATATATAAATTAAAATAAGGAAAAATTTTGGCCTAGATAGATGTTTTTAGTTGATAGTGATGAAATATGATGGATATTGAGTTACATTCAGAATTTTAGACTCACTGAGATCGGAAAATATTTTCTACAAGGCTACCTAATACAAATAGCCTAAACACTATGAAAGTAATATGAATATAATTCCTGATTGTTTTGTGGTTCTTCTTGGCATATATAGTTTGTTTTATATATTTGTAATAATATAAATGTATATGTTAAAAAAGAAGTAAATAATAATAAAAAATTTAAAGTTGTAGTTTCTTATTGATGCTGAATAACTTATAGTTTAAAATCCTGTCTTTTGACCTACACAGTGAAACGTCAGAGTGTAAACATTCTGTGTAAATGTTTAACTTTTATTTCTCATATAAATTTGCTGATCTAGTATCACCAAACCACACATTTATTCTGAAGTTGGAGTAAATGTTAGTCAGCCATTTACAGCAATGCCAAATATGTATGAACGTATTATAAAAATATCAGCTTTTCAAATAAAAAGAATAAAAGGAGGTTATAAGATCAATAAATTATTTTAAACAATATCACAGACAGAAATTTCTAGAATCTAAAGAAAGAGAGTCCTACAAACATACAAGAAGCTTACAGAAAACCTAATATATTGTACCAGAAAAGGAAATTCTCCAGCTATATAATAATCAAGACACTAAATGTACAGAACAAAGAAAGAATGTTAAAGCTACAAGAGAATCGGACCAATTAGGATATAACAGCACCTTGTTCTCAGGCTGCCCTCGTACTAAGTATGCAGCTTCCACACTCAACCTTAACACCTGGCTACAAATTAAAACAGCAAATGGGACAGGGTTTCTGTAAGTTGGAGTCGCAAAAGAGAAGAAAGATGCAAAGAAAATTGACACTCCAGTATAGCTACTCAAGAAAGCTAACATTTTGGAGATTTGCAGTAAATTCAATTTAAATTCAGTCCAAATTTAAATTTTTGTTTGCTTGAAAAAATTATTTGAGTGAATAAAGATTTAATAGTCCCTTCTCTGTTGTGTAATCCTTCACAGTGGCTATTTCTGTATACTCCCATTATATCTTTGAAGTGTACTATCCTAACTAGAATTTATCTACATTAGAAATATCACATATAATTTTAAAACTCTAAAAAGAAATGCATTCTCTGCAGACATACACATGGTCTGATCTCTGGCATCTGGGTACTCTGGGCTTGTGCTTGGTGCTGAGGTCAGCAAGCCTTGCAGCTGTGCCCTACTGGTTCCCAATGACTTGCATGCACTCACTTCAAAGCCTTGGGGACTTATTAATATACCAGTCACACTCTGTGCAGATGTCATTACACTCTGGACTCAGCATAGACATGAGGCCTCCTGTTCAGTTCCTTGGCCTCCTGTTACTCTGGCTTCCAGGTAGAAAAGAACTAAAATGGGGATTTTACCTGTTATACTGTGCTTGGTGTTCACTGGAATTTGGGGAAAGTCCTCTCTGATCATGCTATTTTTGTTTTTATTTTGTCTCCACTCCTAGGTGACAGATGTGACATCCAGATGGCCCAGACTCCATTCTCCCTGTCTAAATCTCTGGGAGAAAGAGTCACCATCAAATGCCGGGCAAGCCAGAACATTAATACTTATTTAGCATGGTATCAGCAGAAAGCAGGGAAAGCTCTTAAGCTCCTGATCTATTATGCAACCTCCTTGGCAGATGGGGTCCCATCAAGGTTCAGTGGCAGTGGGTCTGGGACAGATTATTCTCTCACCATCAGCAGCCTGGAACCTGATGATATTGCAACCTATTACTGTCAGAACCATTATAGTGCACCACCCACAGTGATATAACTGATAACATAAACCTTCGTGGAAGCAGAAGTGAGAGGCTTGACTAAGCCAGCTGCTCTCCCTCATGAGTTACTCACTGAAACTGTTTCTCAAATGCCACAGGATTTCCAGCAAAGCTCATGAAGAGTCATTTGCTTCTGTAGAAGGAGGCTAAACAGTCCTTTCTATACCATAAGTACCTTTCTTCTTTATTTCCAGCAATATTAATACCAAAGTTTTTTTCTGCCTTTACAGAAAACAATGTCATTCCCTGTGAGCTTGTGAGAAGTCTAACCTCTGTCTCCTCTGGGACTCAAACAGAAGAGGGGATTCCACTATGCACATTCCAGCAAACATTATTTAAATATAGAAAGTTAGTTTCAAGCAATAGCACTTAAAATGCAGAAAAATATTACTGAGAGAAGCTGATAGAAATGGTTTCCTGATTTTCTTACAAACGTTAAAGAACATAAGAAAGAGAAAGAGAAGGCTGCCTAATCATGATCTTTACTGTGTATTAAAATTTCAGCAGTGGGTGTTGATGCTCTTAACTGTCTGCAGCTCTTCACTTAATGTTCCTCTTCCTCTTCTTATGGTCACTGGCCTCCTTACAAGAATCAAACAATATTGAACAACACCAACAACATGACATTGAACCCCACTGTGTGATGATTTCTCTATATGAAATCATATGTCTGTATGTAAAGGGTTGCCTTAAACATGCTTCCAGAAATGATATTAATGACTAATTTGATATTCTGGATCATAGTTTTAGAAACAAAACAAAATGCCAACACAACTACAGCGTTATATAATCTGTTCTGTTGGAGTTCTGTATTTTTATAATTTATTTCCTATATCTGTTTTGTTCCATTCATAAACCTGCCTACCTGTGGACTTAAGGAACATGCAGACTTAATTACTGCAATTTAATACAAAAGAGCACAATCGCATCAGAAGATATAACACCCCTTCTATGTTTCAGATTTTCTTAGTTATGTTATACTTTGGCTTTCTGCATAAATGGTAAACTGAGTTTATCAACTTCAGAAAACCTTTTGGGTACATTAATTGCATCATTATTTGTATTAGGTGGAAAATGGAGATTATATACACTTAAAAGTGGTTAATTGAACTGGAGAAAGACCAGAGTGCCTAAGAGCATTGCGCTTTTTTTTTTTTTTTTTTTTGTTCCGAGCCTCAGCACACACCAGGACAAACAGCTTTCTTTTACCAGGGTTCAATGTGGTCCAATACATTATTTGGACTTCAGAAACCTAAATATGGACACAATGTTCTTAGAAATATGCAAGCAAAACACTCATACATACAAAAGTATTGTTTTGTAAAAGTGGTTCGTGCTGGGGGTAGTGTTATAACACTTAACCACACCACTCAGGAGAGAGAGTCTGGTGGAACCTGTGAGCTCCACATCAGCTTGGTCTACAAATGGTGTGTCAGGAGAGTCAGGGCTCTGTTACACAGAGAAACCCTGTCTGAAAAATATTCACAGACAATAATAATCATGATAATATTTTTTCATGATAATCTTTATAGAGTTTAATTTTACCAGTTTTCAAAACTATCAAGGTTACACTATTATCCAATTATGTAAAAAGTTTATAAAAAGTAAATATTAAAACTCTAAGTAAAAAATTAAAGTCTTGGCACACCCAAATTTTATGTCTTTTTCCAAATTAAGCACAGTTGTTCACTCTTGCAGGAAGTACTTGCATTTCTTCTCACATTATAACACATTTTTCTCTTTTATTCAGTATAGAATATTGGTGGGAAAGTTTCTCACGTCAGTGTTTTTGTTGCATTTGCTGGGGTTGCTTAATAAGGGGGATTCCCTTTCCTGAGGGGCAAGGAAGAGTAAGTAGGGGTAGGAGGGGGGAAGAAAGTGGAGGGACTGTGAGGAGACAAGAGAGGGGCCTACAATTGTTAAGTGAATAGATAAATAAATACATTTTTTAAAATTTCTAGGTGATTTATTTTCCAACCTTTTTGGTAGTCCTAAAAGTACCATTGGTTATAGTCTTTAGGTCAGCAAATTACTTCTGATGTAGATGGTTGTAAGGTTTGTTTGCTCATTTGTTTACATTTCATTTTACATTAACAAGTATACACCTCCATAATTCTTGAATAATCTCACTTTAATGCTTCTCTGTACTTTGAAGCAGGGCTGGGGTCATCATAACATTTTGAATGATGTGAGGTAAGAAGACAGTAATTTTAAGACATTTAAAGAAAGCCTTTACATTGGGATAAATTTTTTCATTTTTTTATTATTATTTCTTCATATTACATCTCAGTTGTTAGCCCATTCCTTGTATCCTCCCATTCCTCCCTCTCTTCCACTTCCCCCCCCCCATTTCCCTCCCCTATGTCTGTGACTGAGGGAGACCTCCTCCCCCTGTATATGCTCATAGGGTATCCAGTCTCTTCTTGGTGACCTATTATCCTTCTTCTGAGTGCCGCCAGACGTCCCTATCCAAAGGACATGGTCAAATATGGGGCACCATATTTGTGAAAGTCAGATCTCCTTCTCCACTTAACAGTGGAGAATGTCCTGTCCACCGGCAAGTCTGAGTAGGGGTTCGAAGTTTACTGCCTATATTTTCCTTGGCTGGTGCCATAGTTTGAGGAGGACCCCAGTGCCCAGACCCACCTGTAGTTTTCCAGGACCCTCTGGATCCTTCTATTTCCTCGTTCTCCCAGGCTTCTCACACCTAAAGTCTCAATAGAATGTCCTCCCCTCTGACCCACTTTCCTGGTAGGTAAGGTTTTTCATGGTGACATACCACTTGGGCTAGTGTCTCGATATAAGTGAGTATATACCATTTAACTTTTTTTGCTTCTGGGTGAACTCACTCATTATGATAATTTCTAGTTCGATCCATTTGTCCACAAATTTCGGGAATTTTCTTGCTTTTAATAGCTGAATAGTATTACATAGTGTAAATGTACCACAGAGTCTTTATCCATTCTTCTACTGAGGGACACATAGGCTGTTTTCATGTTCTGGCTATTATGGATAAGGAAGCTATGAACATGGTTAAGCATATGTCCCTGTTGTGATTCTCAACTTCATATGGAGAAACAAAAAGTCCAGAATAGCAAAAACAATCCTATACCATAATAGATCCTCGGAAGGAATCTCCATATCTGATCTCAAGCTGTACTATAGAGCAACAGTAATTAAAACAGCATGGTACTGGCACGGCAATAGGCTAGTGGATCAATGGAATCAAACTGAAGACCCAGAGATGAATCCACACAGATTTTATCTCTTGATTTTTGACAAGGAGCCAAATCCATTCAATGAAAAAATGACAGCATCTTCAACAAATAAAAGGATCCAGAGGGTCCTAGAAATCTACAAGTAGAACAATATGATAGGCAGATTTGGGCCCAGGGGTCCCGCTCAAACTAAGGCACCAGCCAAGGACAATACAGGAGGTAAACTTTAAACCCCTTCCCAGATCTAGCCAATGGTCAGAATATTCTCCACAGTTGAGTGGAGAGTGTGATACGACTTTCTCACATACTCTGGTGCCTCACATTTGACCATGTCCCCTGGAGGGGGAGACCTGGTGGCACTCAGAGGAAGGACAGCAAGTAGCCAAGAAGAGACTTGATACCCTATGAGAATATATAGGGGGACGTAATCCCCCTCAGGAACAGTCATAGGGGAGGGGAATAATGGGAAAATGGGGAGGGGGAGGAATGGGAGGATACAAGGGATGGGATAAACATTGAGATGTAACAAGAATAAATTAATAAAAAAAAAAAATAAAAAAAAAAAAAATAAAAAAAAAAAAAAAAAAAAAAAAAAAAAAAAAAAGATACACACACATGCATTTTTCCAACACTGCAGAGCTATACACATCTTATTGCATTTCAATAAGGCTGTAGGTTTCTGTTATGCCTTTTTAGCTACATTTATAAAATAATCATAAATGTATAATAAAATAAATAAATAAATAAAATAATTCTTTTTCTTTCAAATAAAAAAAAAAAAAAAAAAAAAAAAAAAAAAAAAAAAAAAATGCAATTAGACACCTATTTGTCACCATGCACAAAACTCGAGTCCAAGTGGATTAAAGACCTCAACCTAAAACCAGAGACATTAATTCAGTTAGAAGAAAAAGTGGGGAAGAGTCTGGAACACATAGGCACAGGAGACAACTTCCTGAACAGAACACCAACAGCCCAGGCCTTAATGTCAACTATTAATAAATGGGACTTCATAAGGCTGAGAAGCTTCTGTAAGGCAGGAGACACTGTCAAGAGAACAAAGCAACAACCTACAGACTTGGAAAAAATCTTCACCAACCCTTCATCTGACAAAGGTCTAATATCCAATATATAAAGAACTCAAGAAATTAAACACCACCAAACCAAATAACCCAATAGAGACCCAAGAAGAGACTTGATACCCTATGAGAATATATAGCGGGAGGTGATCCCCCTCAGGAACAGTCATTGGGGAGGGGAATAATGGGAAAATGGGGGGAGGGGAGGAATGGGAGGATACAAGGGATGGGATAAACATTGAGATGTAACAAGAATAAATTAATAAAAAAAAATACCAAAATAAAATAAAATAAAAACTGTTTTTTGACCTACACAGTGAAACGTCAGAGTGTAAACATTCTGTGGAAATGTTTAACTTTTATTTCTCATAGAAATTTGCTGTTCTAATATTACCAAATCACACATTTATTCTGAAGTGGGAGTAAATGTTAGTCAGCCATTTACAGCAATGCCAAATATGTATAAACATATTATAAAAATATCAGCTTTTCAAATAAAAATAAAAAGAATAAAAGGAGTTTATTCCCAGCTCAAAGATCCAGAAAATATTTTAAGTAATATCATAGATGGAAATTTCTATAATCTAAAGAGATTCCTACAAACATACAAGAAAATTACAGAACACCTAATATATTGTACCAGAAAAGGAAATTCTCCTGCTATATAATAATCAAGACACTAAATGTACAGAACAAAGAAAGAATATTAAAGCTACAAGGCAATCAGACTAATTAGGATATAACAGCAGCTTGTTCTCAGGCTGCCCTCATACTAAGTATGCAGCTTCCACACTCAACCTTAACACCTGGCTATAAATTAAAACAGCAGATGGGACATGGTTTCTATAAGTTGGAGCCACAAAAGAAAAAAAAGATGCCGAGAAAATTGGCACTCCAGTATAGCTGCTCAAGAAAGCTAACATTTTGGAGATTTGCAGTAAATTCTATTTAAATTCAGTCAAAATTAAAATTTTTGTTTGCTTGAAGAAATTATTTGAGTGAATAAAGATTTAATAGTCCCTTCTCTGTTGTGTAATCCTTCACAGTAGATATATTCTATATACTCCCTATATATCCATGAAGTATACTATTTGAACTAGAGTTTACATACATTAGAAATATCATATATAATTTTAAAACAATAAAAAGGAACACATTCTCTGGAGAAACACATATGGTCGGACCTCCAGCATCTTGGTACCCTGGCCTTGGGCTTAGGGCTAGATAAGCAAGCCTTGCTGCTGTGCCTAACCCTACTGGTTCCCAATGATTTGCATGCACATATTTCAAAGCCTTGAGGACTTATTAATATACCAGTCACACTCTGTGCAGATGTCATTACACTCTGGACTCAGCATAGACATGAGGGCTCCTGTTCAGTTCTTTGGGCTCCTGTTACTCTGGCTTCCAGGTTAAAAAAATAAACTAAAGTGGGGATTTTACCTGGTTCACTGTGCTTAGTGTTGACTGGAATTTGGAGAAAGTTCCCTCTGTTCATTCTATTTGTGTCTTCATTTTGTCTCTATTCCTAGGTACCAGATGTGACATCAAGATGACCCAGTCTCCATCCTCCCTGTCTAAATCTCTGGGAGAAAGAATCACCATCAAATGCCGGGCAAGTGAGGATATTGATAGTTATTTAGCGTGGTATCAGCAGAAAGCAGGGAAAGCTCCTAAGCTCCTGATCTATGCTGCAACCTCCTTGGAAAATGGGGTCCCACCGAGGTTCAGTGGCAATGGGTCTGGGACAGATTATTCTCTCACCATCAGTAGCCTGGAGCCTGAAGATATTGCAACCTATTACTGTGAGAACTATTATAGTACACCACCCACAGTGATATAACTCATAACATAAACCATTGTGGAAGCAGAAGTGAGAGGCTTGACTAAGCCAGCTGCTCCTCCTCAGGAGCCACTCACTGAAACTGTTTCTCATATGCTACAGAATTTTCAGCAAAGATCATGGAGAGTCATTTGCTTCTGTAGAAGGAGGCTAAACAGTCCTTTCTATACCATAAGTACCTTTCTTCTTTATTTCCAGCAATATAGAATACCAAAGATTTTTTGTTTTGTTTTGTTTTGTTTTGTTTTGTTTTTGCCTTTACAGAAAACAATGTCATTCCCCGTGATCCTGTGAGAAGTCTAACCTCTGTCTCCTCTGGGACTCACACAGAAGAGTGGATTCTACTGTGCTTCTAAGTCTGTGTGTAATATGTATATCTTTCTGGGTCTAGCTTATCCCACTCAGGATGAACTTTTCTAGTTCCATCAATTTGCCTACAGATTTCAAGGTTTCCTTTTTTTAATAGCTGAGTAGTATTTCACTGTGTAATGTACCACATTTTTCATCTGTTCTTCAATTGATGGGCAGCTAGGTTGCTTCTATATTCTAGTTATTATGAGTAAAACTGCTATGAGCAAGGCTTATTGTGAGGACAGCAGTGACAACTCAGCAACCAAAGGACCAAACTGTGGGCTTCAAAACACCAGCGCTAGTGTTTCCCTTGTGAAAGGGGATGACATGGTGTTGGGAGTTGGTCTGATGTATTTTTTATTAATGTATTCATATTACATCTCGATTGTTAGCCCTTCCACTGTTTCCTCCCATTCTTCCCTCCCTGCCATTTCTCCCCTTCTCCCATCCCCTGTCTGTGACTGAGGAAGACCCTCTCCTTCTACATATGCTCTCAGAATATCAAGTCTCTTCTTGGTAACTAGCTATCCTTCCTCTGAGTGCCACCAGGTCTCCCCATCCGGGGACATGGTCAGAAAAGGGGCACCAGAGTTCCTGTGAGAGTCAGATCTCACTCTCCACTTGACGATGTAGAATATCATGTTCGTCGGCTAGGTCCTGGTAGGGGTTCAAAGCTTACTGCCTATGTTCTTCTTTGCTGGTGCCCTAGTTTGAGGAGGACCCCAGGATCCAGATCTGCCTGTCATAAAGTTCTTCTTGTAGGTTTCCAGGACCCTGTGGGTCCTACTATTTCCTCTTTCTTCCATGCTACTCTTGCATAAAGTCGCAATCGGATATCCTATCTTCTGACCCACTTTCTTGGTAAGTAAAGATTTTCATGGTACATATCCCTTGGACAAGTATTTTGATATAAGTGAGTATATACCATTTGTCTCATTTTGCTTCTGGGTGAACTCACTCATTATGATAATTTCTAAATCAATCCATTTGTCCACAAGTTTCAGGAATTCCCCGTTTTTAATAGCTGAGTAGTATTCCATTGTGTAAATATACCACAGTTTCTTAGTCCATTCTTCTACTGAGGGACACTTAGGCTGTTTCCATGTTCTGGCTATTATGTATAGAGCAGCTATGAACATGGTTGAGCATATGTTCCTGTTGTGTGGTAGGGCATTTTCTGGGTATATTCCAAAGAGTGGGATGGCTGGGTCTTGAAGAAGCCCTATTCCCATTTTTCTGTGAAAGCACCAGATATATTTCCAAAGTGGTTGTACTAGTTTGCATTCCCACCAGCAATGAAGAAGTGTTTCTCTCTCTCCACATCCTCACCAACATGTGGTGTCATTTGAGTTTTTGATCTTAGCCATTCTGATGGATGTAAGATGGAATCTCAGTGTCGTTTTGATTTGCATTTCTCTGATGACTAACGAGGACGAGCATTTCTTTAAGTGTTTCTCGACCAATTGATATTCCTCTGTTGAGAATTCTCTGTTAAGTTACAAGCCCCATTTTGCAATTGGGTTGTTTGGTTTTGTGGTGTTTAATTCCTTGGGTTCTTTATATATTTTGGATCTTAAACCTTTGTCAGATGAAGGGTTGGTGAAGATCTTTTCCCATTCTGTAGGCTGTCACTTTGTTCTCTTGACAGTGTCTCCTGCCTTACAGAAGCTTCTCTGCCTCATGAGGTCCCATTTATAGATTGTTGACATTAAGGCCTGGGCTGTTGGTGTACTGTTCAGGAAGTTGTTTCCTGTGCCTATGTGTCCCAGGCTCTTCCCAACTTTTTCCTCTAACTGAATTAATGTCTCTGGTTTTATGTTGAGGTCTTTAATCCACTTGGACTTGAGTTTTGTGCATGGTGACAAATAAGGGTCTAATTGCATTTTTCTACATGTACACATCCAGTTAGACCAGCACCATTTGTTGAAGATGCTATCCTTTTTCCATTGAATAGATTTGGCTTCCTTGTCAAATATCAAGTGAGCAAATGTGTGTGGATTCATCTCTGCGGCTTCGATTCCATTGATCCACCAGTCTATTGCTTTGCCAGTACCATGCTGTTTTAATTACTGTTGCTCTGTAGTACAGCTTGAGATCTGGTATGGAGATTCGTTCGGAGGATCTTTTGTTGTATAAGATTGTTTTTGCTATTCTGGGTTTTTTATTTCTCCATATGAATTTTAGAATTGATCTTACAATATCTTCAAAGTATTTTGTAGGTATTTTGATAGGGATTGTGTTGAATCTGTAAATTGCTTTTGGTAAGATGGCCATTTTTACTATGTTGATTCTCCCGATCCACGAACAGGGTAAATCCCTCCATCTTCTCATGTCATCTTCAATCTCTTTCTTCAGAGGTTTGAAGTTTTTTTCGAATAAGTCCTTCACTTGCTTGCTTAGAGTTACTTCTAGATATTTTATATTGTTTGTGGCTATCATGAAGGGAGTAGTTTTCCTAATTTCTTCCTCTGCCTGTTTGTCATTTGTATACAGGAAAGCTACTGACTTTTTTGAGTTTATTTTGTATCCTGCCAATTTGCTGAAGGTGTTTATCAGCTGTAGGAGTTCTCTGGTGGAATTTTGCGGGTCACTTATATACACTATCATATCATCTGCAAATAAGGATAATTTGACTTCTTCCTTTCCCATTTGGATCCTCTTGATCTCCTTTTGCTGTCTTATTGCTCTGGTTAGCACTTCAAAAACTATATTGAAGAGATAAGGGGACAGGGGGCAGCCTCTTCTGGTTCCCGATTTTAGAGGAATTTCCTTGAGTATCTCTCCATTTAATTTAATGTTGGTTGTTGGTTTGCTGTATATGGCTTTTTTATGTTTAGATACGTGCCTTGTATTCCTGATCTCTCCAGAACTTTGAACATAAATGGGTGTTGGATTTTGTCAAATGCTTTTTCTGCATCTAAAGAGATGATCATGTGGTTTTTCTCTTTCAGTTTGTTTATATGGTGGACTACATTGATGAATTTCCGTATGTTAAACCATCCCTGCATGCCTGGCATGAAGCCTACCTGGTCATGGTGAATGATGTCTTTGATATGCTGTTGTATTCGCTTTGCGAGAATTTTGCTGAGTATTTTTGCATCAATGTTCATAAGAGAACTTGGTCTGAAATTCTCTTTTTTGTTGGATCTTTGTGAGGTTTAGGTACCAATGTGACTGTGGCCTCATAGAAGGAATTTGGTAATATTCCGTCCATTTCTATCTTTTGGAATAGCTTGAATAGTATCGGTATTAGCTCCTCTTTGAAGGTCTGGTAGAATTCTGCACTGAAACCATCTGGCCCTGGGCTTTTTTTGGTTGGGAGATTATCAATGGTTGCTTCTATTTCTATAGGAGAAAAAGGGCTATTTAATTTGTTTATCTGGACTTGGTTCAATTTCGGCAAATGAAATCGGTCGAGAAATTTGTCCATTTCCCTTAAATTTTTGAATTTTGTGGCATAAATGCCTTTAAAGTAGGTTCTTACGATTCTTTGTATTTCTGCAGTGTCTGTTGTTATGTCTCCCTTTTCATTTCTGTTTCTGTTAATTTGGATAGTGTTTCTCTGTCTTTTAGTTGGATTGACTAACGGTTTGTCTATCTTGTTAATTTTCTCAAAGAACCAGCTCTTGGTTTTGTTGATTCTTTGGATTGTTCTCTTGTTTTCTAATTTATTGATTTCAGCCCTGAGTTTGATTATTTCTAGGCGTCTACTCCTCTTGGGTGTTTCTGCTTCTTTTTTTTCTAGAGCTTCCAGATGTGTTGTTAGGTTGTTTATGTGAAATGATTCCTTTTTCGTTTTGAAGGCGCTTAGTGCTATGATTTTTCCTCTTAGCACTGCTTTCAGTGTGTCCAACAATTTGGGTATGTTGTTCCATCATTTTCATTGAATTTCAGGAAGTCTTTTATTTCTTTCCTTATTTCTTCTGTGACCCATGTGTCATTAAGTAGAAAGTTGTTTAGTTTCCACGTTTTAGTATGCTTTTTGTGATTTCTGTTGTTGTTGAAGTCCAGCCTTAGACCATGGTGATCTGATAAGATACAAGGTATTATTTCAATCTTCTTGTATCTATTGAGGTTTGCTTCATGACCAACTATGTGATCAATTTTAGAGATCGTTCCATGGGGCACTGAGAAAAAGGTATAATCCTTTGCATTTGGGTGGAAAGTTCTGTAGATATCTGTTAGATCCATTTGATTCATGGCATTGGTTAATGAGGTTATTTCCTGGCTTATTTTTTTTCAAAGACCTATCCTTGGTGAAAGAGGGGTGTTGAAGTCTCCCACTATTAATGTGTGGGTATCAATGAGTGGGGCAAGCTTTGTTAATAACTCTTTTACAAATGTGGGAGCCCTTGTATTCAGAGCATAGATGTTCAAAATTGTGATGTCTTCTTGGTTGACTTTACCTTTGACGAGTACGAAGTGACCATCCTCATCTCGTTTGATTAATTTTGGTTGAAAGCCTATTTTATTAGATATTAGAATGGCTACCCCAGCTTGCTTCTTGTGACCATTTGCTTGGAATATTTTTCCCCAACCTTTTACTCTGAGGCAATGTCTGTCCTTGTGGTTGAGGTGTGTTTCTTGAATGCAGAAGAATGTTGGGTCATGTTTATGCATCCATTCCGTTAGTCTGTGTCTTTTTATTGGAGAGTTGAGACCATGGACATTGAGAGATATTAATGACCAGTGATTAGTAAGTCCCTTCATTTTTGGTATTTGTAACAGATGAGATTTTGTGAGGTTGTGATTTTGCAATGGTATATATACCTATTTCCTATGTAGTTTTGGTTGTCGTTTGACCAGTTGGGGTGGAGTTTTCCTTCAAATAGCTTCTGTAAAGCTGGATTTGTGGCTAAGTACTGTTTGAGTTTGTTTTTGTCATGAAATAACTTGTCTTCTCCATCAATAGTTATTGATAATTTTGCTGGATACAGTACTCTTGCCTGGTATCTGTGTTCTCTTAGGGTTTGCAGCACCTCTGTCCAGGCCCTTCTGGCTTTCATGGTCTCTGCTGAGAAGTCAGGAGTAATTCTGATAGGTTTGCCTTCGTATGTTACTCAGCCTTTTTCTCTTGCCGCTTTCAATATTTTTTCCTTGTTCTGTATATTTTGTGTTGTTATTATTATGTGGCAGGAAGATTTTCTTTTCAGGTCTATTCTATTTGGTGTTCTGTAGGCCTCTTGTATGCTCGTATGCATCTCTTTCTTCAAATTAGGAAAATTTTCTTCCATTATTTGATTAAAGATGTGTTCTGGGCTGTGGGGTCAGCTGTCCAGTCTCTCCTGTATCCCTATTATTCGCAAGTTTCATCTTTTCATGTGGTCTTTTAGTTCTTGAATGGTCTGTGTTAGGAACTTTTCAGATTTAGCATTTCCCTGAATGGTTGTTTCCAGTTCTGCGATTGTATCTTCAAGTCCTGATATTCGTTATTCCATTTATTGCAATCTGTTAGATAAGGCCACCTCTGAGATGCTTGCTTTCCTCTTTGCAGACTCTTGATCACGTTTTTCTTCTGTGTGTTCCTGCATCATAGCTTCCTTTTTTATCTTCATGTCTTGGACTGTTTTAATGGTTTCCATCATCTGGTTATTTATATTTTTCTGAAATTATTCAAGTGCCTTTTTATATGACTCTTTTAACTCTTCAGCCCTCTTGTTTGCCTCCTCCTGCATTTGTTTACAGATTTTATTTGTTTCTTCCATTATCATCTTCTTTACTAAGGACTTGAGGTCGTTTTCTTGCCTATCCATTGCTGTTAGGTTCTCTAGGTTGTTTTCATTGGGAATGTTGGGATCCGGAGATCCAAACTGTTTTGGTTTTTGATAGCATTCTTACGCTGTCCGCTTGTTATTTTGATGGCTCTGATGATGGAAGGTATTTTCTAGTGACCTTCGCTGGTTGAGAGTGGTTAATTGATGACTGATTATAGGTCAGGTGCTCTTGCCTGTGGGGATCAGGGGGTATTTTTGTGAAGCAGGTAGGTGATCCGGTTTCACTCCTGGTGAGGTGATTTTCGTCTGCCCCCTGGGCTCCAGGCTGAGCCAGCCAAAGTAGATATCTGTTTGGACTTTACTGCTGTAATTCAGATCAGCAGTCTTGGGACCTAGAATAAGGTCTGCACACAAACGTTCTGGCTGAGTAGGTTGATCCCATCTGCCTGTCCTTCCTGTGGATTTTTAGTCAAGACCCCAGGTAGATCAGATCTTCTGGGGGTGTAGCTGTCTTTTAGCTCTGCCTCTATACCCTGTAGCAGTGCCCAACCTCTCCCAGTACTATATGCCTGGAGGGACCAAGGTCGCTCTTGGTCAGCAATTAGGCACTGCAAGCAAGACCCTCTTTTCGTCTCCCGATAAAGTGAGAGTGCCTGCCTTGCTCGGGCCAGGATCTCCACTGGACTCTCTCATTCGGGGAGCAGGGAGCGCAGTGCCAGGGCCTTGTGGCTGGGTGGTTAGGAAGCTCTGGTGGCCGCTCGCGGAACCAAATCTTTCCGCCGGGGTATGTTGGTTCCCTCACACTCTGGGTCAGCAATTAGACACTGCAAACATGACCCATCCACGTCTCGTCTCCCAATAATGTGAGAGTGCCTGCCTTGCTCAGGCCAGGATCTCCCACTAGGCTCACTCATTGGGAAGCAGGGAGCACAGGGCCAGGGCCTTCCAGCTGGATGGTTAGTAAAACTGGCGCTGCAGCGCTCTGGTGGCCACTCGCGGAACCAAATCTTCCCACCGTGGTATGCTGGTCCCTTCACACTCTAGGACAGCAATTAGACTCTGCAAACATGACCCATCCACTTCTCGTCTCCCCATATGTGAGAGTGCCTGCCTTGCTTGGGCCAGGATCTCCAGCTGGGTTTTCTCATTCGGGGAGCGGGGAGTGGGGAGCGGAGCCTAGGACTAGTGCCTTGCGGCTGGGTAGGAACAATTGGGTTGCAGAGCTCTGGCGGAAGCCCGCGGAACCAGGTCTTCCTGCAGGGCTAATAAGTTCAGCTATAGCTCTAGGCAAGACCCACATCTCCTGATGGGTCTGTGGAAGCAGTTCAAGCTGATTTCTCACTGCCGCTGTTTGCAGGCTCAGTCCACTGTGATTGGTGTTAAGTTTGGCCCCGGATGGCCAGCGAGCTGTAGTCCCACTATAACTGTCTCTGTTGGGTCCTGCCGCCTGTGTTTTCAGTCAGCCTAGGCGGGTGTCCTCTGCAGTTTGGGGTGGTGTGGAAGGAGGAATCCTAGGGCAGATTCACCCTCTTCACTAAGACTCCTCTGGCTGGGGACTCTGGAAAAACCCCTCCCCAAACAGCAAGTCTGTGCTTTATATACAGGCTGCAGTTTGCATGTGGATTCCGTTTCAGAGTTTGGGGAGTGCGTTTAACACCTCCAGGATGTTGCTTGACCCAGGGGGTAGGCCCCCTGCTTGGTCTGTGGCCTTTGGGGCCCCACTCATCTACAGTTCTCAAAGTCCAGCAATCTGTTGCTCCTCTTATGTCTCTGGTCTCCACAGAGTAGATCAGATAGTGGCTTAATGGTCGGCGCCATCTTGGAATCCCCCAGTCTGATGTATTTTTATGCTACGTAATAAAAAGCCATCACATCCAGGCAGGGAAAATGGGATAGGCATGGCTAAGGCTCCCTGGCTTGGAAGAAGAAAGACCTGAAAAGACAGGAGAAAATTTTGTGCCGCCATCAGTTAGATGATGGAGAATCATGTACCTGACATCGATGGAAACTTGGCCCAGATGAAGAACATTAGCAAGTATACAGGATTATGGATGGGAAGTAGCTTGATAAAAATTATTAGAAAAAAATGGCATGGGATTGGGACAGGTATCCCCAATGGGATACCTGCTTAACTATTGGAAGTAGTTTAGGGTATTAATGTCTACCCTGCCCCAGGTTAACTAAGGCTATTTTAAAATATAACAGGTGTCTATGTCTTGATTGATTGCTAGCAGGTTATACTGCCATAATAATGATTATGGGCCAAATAATAAACATTGTTAGGCCATTCTGATAAGTTAACAACAAATGACATTTGACATGGGGCAATTATTAGGCAATACTGATAATTTACAAACAAACCTTTTAAATAAAAAAACATAGAAAAATATTCAGCTCCCACACTACAATGTTTTATATTACATCGTATTTTCACAGTTTATTCCTCTTAATGCATGATGCAATACATCCAAAATAGAATATATGTTAGTTTTTAATTGATCTATCATTAAAACTTTAAAAATCAGAAAATAAAAGAAACGGAATTAGACTTACTTTGACATGAGTGGGTATTTGGCTTATCACCTACACAAGGCAAAGCACAAGGCATACACTCCAGCTTCTATACTCTGGGTTCTGTACACAACACACCCAATGACTGAGATCTGCACTTGAGGATTTGGGTACTAGTAATGTTCCAAGTCTTGATGTCCAGTGTCAAGTTACTGTTCAGCCAATCAATAAATGGCTTTGATATCAAGTAACCTTAGAAGCAGCTGATTACTTCTAGACCATGTCTAAACCAACGTTTTGTGTTCATCACAATCCAGGCATAGTTTCAAAGAGGTATCTTTAGTTCAGAGGGCAAAAATGACAAACATTATCTTTTTGACCATACAAAAACAGTTGTTTCTAGAATAGCGTTATGATTCAGAAGCCAAATTTCAAATTAAATATAGAGATCTATCTACAATATTCACAAACACTTCCCTTTTCAGGAAATTGATGTATGGCCAGCTAGGTTACTTCTAAAACACATGCCCATTTCTTAATGCTAAAATCATCATTTCACTTTTTACAAAAAGTAGATATTCCATAAATAACCATTGATGTCACACTATTAGATTACCCAATAGCAATAGAAAAGGCAGTAGTGGTATGGGATTTGGCAGGTCCCAAAATCAAGAATTGATTCAGCCCACTTGCTATTTTTTGTTTATGAGTCTTATGACTTCAGAACATGCCTTATGATGACAATATTCACTCCTGGGTCGAGGTTGTCCTGGCCAATGGCAGTAACTTTCTTTTTTGTTTGTTTGTTTGTTTGTTTGTTTGTTTAACATTTACTTTGACTTTATTTTATTTTATTTAAATTTTTATTAATTTATTCTTGTTACATCTCAATTGTATCCTCCCATTGTTCCCTCCCTCCCATTTTCCCCTTATTCCCCTCCTCTATGACGGTTCCTGAGGGGGATTTCCTCCCCCTGTATATGCTCATAGGATATCAAGTCTCTTTTTGGTAACCTGCTATCCTTCCTCTGAGTGCCAACAGGTCTCCCCCTCCAGGGGATATGGTCAAATATGAGGCACCAGAGTATGTGTGAAAGTCTTACCTCACTCTCCACTCAACTGTGGAGAATGTTCTGCCCATTGGTTAGATCTGTGTAGGAGTTTAACGTTTACAGCCTGTATTGTCCTAAGTGTCCCTCAGTAGAAGAATGGATAAAGAAACTGTGGTACATATACACTATGGAATACTACTCAGCTATTAAAAACAAGGAATTCCCAAAATTTGTGGACAAATGGATTGAGCTAGAAATTATCATAATGAGTGAGTTAATCCAGAAGCAGAAAGACTCAAATGGTATACACTCACTTATATCTGCATACTAGCCCAAGGGGCATGTCCCACGAAAGCCTTCACTTACCCGGAAACTGGGACTGAGAGGAGGACATCCTATTGGGACTCTAGATAAGAAAAGCATGGGAGAATAGCGAAATAGAAGGATCCAAAGAGTCCTAGAAACCTACAAGTAGAACGTTATGATAGGCAGATTTGGGCCCAGGGGTCCTGCTCAAACTAAGGCACCAGCCAAGGAAAAAACTTTCTTGTTTTTATAAGGTGAAGAAAGGTATTTAGTACGAATTGAAACCCTTTCCCCTTCTTCTCGAAGGTCTGATGCTGTACTACTGAGTAGACTGTGCCTGATATGTTCTACTGCCATCTATGGACACCCTTTCATGTGTTGCTGCTTCAAATCCCATGATCCTTTTTTATATCCACCAAATATGGAGGATGTGTTCCTTAGAACTTTGTCCCCAGAATCTTTATCTGCTCCACCAGCACAGTATGTGTCCTGGAATCCTGAATAGTGGCAGTTAGTGATGAAGAAAGGGCAATGAGACAGAAAACATTCAGTATATCTGGGGGTCAAGTGGAACTTTGCTATTCTACAAACCCAGAACCTTGTCCTGTTTACTAGGTACAGTGTAGGAGGAAGGGTTATCTGGTATCAATGGGAAGAAAATGTCTTTTCACACACTGATCGGTTTTTTCACAAACACTCACATTTGGATTCCCAAGGAGACCTTCGCCACCTTTTATGAGCCTTGCCCATATCAGGAACTGGCTTTGCCAATGTTTCATAAATTCAGGGTCTTGGATTCCTTGTCATTTCCATGTCTATGCCAATAATATATATTCATATTCTATATTATATACTCAGGGCTTCCTCTGATTTATATCATTGTGTTTTATCTTCTGTGAATTGTTGGAGGTGGTTACACAACCTAACCACCATAGATAACTGCTCTTCATTAGGGACTTCACATAATACCTCAATATCTTGATCAGGCATAGAACATTGTATACAGAAGCTGGGGCAGGAGCAGTCCTTGAAATGTCACTGTCCTGCAGCTGTATCCATGTCACCTAGCCACTGTTGATTTGCATGCAACTAGAAAACAGCCCACTGGAGGGCAGCAGCTTCTCTGCACTAACAAGAGTGCACACAATTTCTTACAGGATGAGAAAAGTGCACTCGGTTATGGTCAGTGGTTGGCAGGACCACACTTTGAAGAGGACTACTTCAGTGTGCATATTGGGCACTATGTTTAATCATCAATCTTATTTCAGGACTGCACAAGTGTCAAATAGTTTTCTGAATTTTCTTGTCCTAATGTATAATGTGTCCACATTGAATACAATGTTCTTTTTCAGGTTTTTACTTTCAAGTATGTGTATTGAGGATTGGTGGCTAGTTCAGGTATGGGGCACAATATGTGATTCCACATTATGCTGCAATGAAGGAATCTCTGAGACTTTTTATGAGAATGAGTAATGAGTAATGAGTAGCTGAGCCTTCAGAATGAGTGGTACCTATACATTAAACAAGGAATTTTTACCTAAAATACACACAGAGCTAAAATATAACCAAATTAATCCACAGGACATCTAAAACTTCAATTCATAAATGGGGTCCTGAAATAAACAGACAATTCTCAGAAGATAAGATATGAATAAACACTAAACAACCTTTGAATCTTACAACACTTATGCCTTTTTTCTTTAATGGTCCCTAGCCTTAGAATCAAGATGTGATAAAGATTGCTTATGGGCCATCTATAGAGATCACCTATAGAGATAACCTTTGACAGTTGTTCTCCATACTTAGGCTTTTTGTGTGTGCCTCTGTCGACATCATAAACTACACAAAGGAATGTCTCTAATGAGGCCTTACAGATGCACTAATCCCTGCACTGTGAAGAGAGATAAAACTTTAGAGGGTAATTTGACACTGAATCCATTTTACAAAATAATACTAGTAAGTTGGCTCTTTGTATCTCTGAACTGACAAATGTCTGTTTTTGATCACACTTCAGCATTAAGCATGTGTTTTTTCCTGTTAGGATGGACTTTAAGCTGAATTTTTAGTAGCTGTTGGATAACCTTTAACATATGTGATACTTATGGTGAGATGATCAAATCTTATATGCAAGGTCAGTATAGCCATACACAGGGTTCACAACTGGGTAAAAATATGGTAGTTTTTCTTGCTTAAGAAGTTCACTCAAGACCTTTCAGTACTATGAAAACCAGCCATTCCTGTCTCTGGTCAGTAGTGACTTGATTTCTTTACATTTTAAAAATGATTGTGTCTAGTGTCTTTATACATGGCATCTGACCATGAAAATTATGGTGGTTGAATGTGATAGTTTGCATATAATAGTTGTGATAAAATTATGACTAGAATAAAAGCTTTATTTAGACTGATAGTTCTAGAGGTTTATAGTCCAGAATAGTGGAGAGAAGGCATGATGTCTAGAGCAGAGCTGGGAGCTCATATCTTGAACTACAAGTAGGAAGTAAAAGACAAAATGATATGAGTAGCATTAACATCTCAAAGTTTGCTCCTATACGTGCTCATAAACTTCTTGCAGCAAAGTAGCACCTCCAAAACTCACAGTGACAGGAACTGAGAACCAAATATTCAAACATTTGGCATTATGTTATATTTTTTTCAATCAACCAGTACTGCAACTAAGAATGATGACAATCACCAATATTATTTTGGAAATCTCCCATGTACCTCTGATCTACATCTTTTTTTATTTTAAGATTTGTTTATTTATTATGTGTTCTGCCTGCATGTAACACCTGCAGGCCAGAAGAGGGCACCAGATTTCATTGAAAATGGTTGTGAGCCATCATAGGTAGCTGGGAATTGAACTCACGACCTTTGGAAGAGCAGGCAGTGCTTTTCACCTCTGAGCCATCTCTCCAGTCTCTGATCAACATCTTGAGGGAAGGTATCACAGACTTGGAAGAAGGCTTTTTATTTTACAAGCTACAGTTTTTGAGATGTACATAATATTCTATATAGGGAACCACCACATAAACTCTTTAATATTCATGAGAAAGTATATGAAATATATAATATAATATGCTATTTTATGGCTTTTAACAATATGCTTAATGTTAATTTTTTCCCAACTCCCTGCTCAGCCTTACCTTCCCATCCATCTGCACACTTACCCTCGCTATCCATCATTTGTTTCCCCTTTCACATCACTTACCCTTACTAGGATCTTTCTTTTCCTTCCTCAGCCCAATGGTCCTTCCCTAATTCTCTGGATTCAACAACTATTCCAAATTAACTTCACAACTCTAAGGTCATCCTAGGCAACACAATCCTTTTAAATAACAAGGAAATGGAAATACAGTGTTCATCAAACACTGGGTACAATTATCAACACTTCTTTTAATTAAAGTAAACATTATATTTAAAAACCAACTATACCATGGTTTCCCTCATTTGTGTTTATTGGATTCTATATAGAAAAATAATCACATGTGTGTATATGATATGAATTAGAAATAAATCTTCCTAGAGGAATAAAGTTTTAGTGTTTGGATGTGGTATCATACTTTTAGAGGACACCGAGATAAATAACTGTGGAGCAAAGTATTTATTATAAGTGTTATTAATAGTGTGGACAGACAAATTTAGAGAAATAGTATGGTAGAAGCATTGTACTAAGAGGTTAGTTCTTAACATCAGAGACAAACTGTGGTTCAGTGTCCTTAAGGAGGTCCAGTGGATGCCTGGTGCAAGCTTCTTGTGTGGGAATGTCTGATGTCCATTTTATTATTTATTTTTAATTTAAAGTGATTTTATTTCTTGGGAACATAAGATAATTTATGCCAATAGAATAAAGGTTGTGGGTGAATCCTATTAATAATTGGATGCAGGGATCTCCGTAGACTTAGAGTAACAAGGCAAGGGTGAATTCAGCTCTTCATCAGAATTGACCAGATTTAAGCATAAAAATTATATATATATATATATATATATATATATATATATATATATATATATATATAGTGTGTGTGTGTGTGTGGGTGTGGGTGTGGGTGTGTTGGGTGTTAGCCTTGGCTGTCCTGGATTCTCTTAGTAGACCAGTCTTGCCTCAAACTCAGAGCAATCCACCAGCCTTTGCCTCCAGAATGCTGAGAATAAAGGCCTGCACCACCATGCCTGGCATATGTTTTTATTATAGTTTATTTACATTACATCTTAATCATAATCCTCCTATTCTTATCGTCTTGTTTCACCCACACTCTGTCCCTTCCTCCCTCTTCTTCTGCCCTATCCCCATCCCCTAGCCCTCTGACTGGTTGGATTTTTCTCCACACCCTCAAATCTAGTCTCATTTAGTTAGTCTGCTTCCTCTTTCTATGTGTTCCCAAAGGGCCTCTCTACCTATGGCAGTGATCAAATAATGGGCACCACAGTTCACATTAGAGGCAGTTCCCTGCTCTCCTCTCCTCTTCTCCATGTGAAAAATGAGCTGTCCATTGGCTACTTAGGAACAGAGGGTCAAGGTTCTCTGCTTGCAATATCCTTGGTGGGTACATCAGTTTTTTCAGGCCCCACTGGGCCCATATCCTTCAGTGTTGATAGTCTTCTTAATGAACTTCTGAATCCCCCTCACATTTCTGGCCCCCATCTCTTCCATATAACTTGGAGATCTTAACCAAGAGTCCAGCTTGGGTTATCAGTAGTTGCCCTGCTAGGTGGAATCTCTGAGAGGACATCTATGTTGGGCTAATATCCACTCATAAGTAAGAATATACCATGTGTGTCTTTCTGGGTCTGGAATTGTGGGCAATATAGAGCAGCTCGGCATATATTCTAGTTATTAACCTCAGGTACTCTGGAAGAACAGCAAGCACTCTTAACTACTGATTGATCTGTCAAGAATCTGAGAGATTTTTCTAATGTCAAAATTTGGTACTAAAATTATTTCACTGCATGAACTGGTGAGATGTGTCAACAATAAAAGTGCCTGCAACTAAGAGAACAATTTGAACTTTACCCTGTACCTACATTGTAGGGGAGGACTGACTCCAAACAGTGGTCCTCCATCCTCCATGAGCGTGCACTAGAATAAATATTCCCACAAATACATATACTCAGTCACCTAATAAAAAAATAAAAGTAAACATGTCATTTAACTGAGTATAATTGCTGTATGAAAATTCATACATATTTAACTCATATACCAATGAGTAAAATTCTCCTGTGAGATAACATTACCCACAAAAACTAGAGACCCATCCATCACTTACAAAGCTTCCACAAATCATATTTTCTAAGATAATTACTCTAATATCCATTATTTTCACTTTTATGGTAAACACTTAAGATATGCCATCCTAATATGTTAATTTATTTTTCTGCCTCCATGAGACAAATTCAATAAGCTACAGGGTATACAACTAACACATATTTTACTACTGTGCAATCAAAAGCAGAATAAAACATAGTTTCAATTTGAAAAAAACGATTGCCTACATACACTAGTCTTCATTTTCACTCCCAACAATGTTTCTGTTTCTATCGTTCCAATTCATCCTAGTGGATCAAAGTATTCAATATAAAAAGAAATACTGGACATTAACAAGTTTCTGTTGTTGAACAGATTGAATGTTTTTTGGCATGCTCTTTTCCCATAAAACACCATATTTTGTTTTACTACTGTCAACTCTGACATGGAACATATTTTCTGTGAGTTTTGCAATCATGAGACACATGAACCACTCTTCCCTTTATCTATACTGTAGCAGTAACAAGGATCTTTGCATATTGCTCCCTAGGGAGAACTCACCCTTGCTAAATTAAGATAAAAGCTCAGTTTTCAATTTTCAGTGACTGGTTAGTCTCCGCATAAGCCTCCTCAAAATGAAGTTGCCTGTTCTACTCTTGAAGCTGATGTTGTTCAGGATTCCTGGTGAGGACAGAGGGAAGTGAGAAAGGATGCATAGATAGAATGAGACCTTTCCCCCACATTCCCTGATGTTCACATGTGTTTTGTCAATTTATGAGAAGATGGGACTTATATTACAAGACTGGGACTGTGATGTCAACATCTATGAGAAGGGGGTTCCAGGTGGGAGGGAACCTGTGCTATAATGAAGGCTCTGGCATGGACTGACTGGGATGTTCTGAGTTATGCCTAGAAGGCCCTTAAGTCTTTAATTTCAGTCATTTTGATAAAGGGTAATTTTAGTGCATAAGGAATTGTATGTAAAAGGAAACATGTTGTTTGAAATAACTGTCAAAAAACCCACAAAGATAGTTCATGAAGTGTGTCCATAATTTTGTATTTCTCTGTCATTATTTCAGCCTCCAGTGGTGATGTTGTGATGACCCAAACTCCAGCCTCTCTGCCTGTCAGCCTTGGAGATCAAGTCTCTATCTCATGCAGATCTAGTCAGAGCCTCTTAGATAGTAATGGAAACACCTATTTGAATTGGTACCTGCAGAAGCCAGGCCAGTCTCCACAGCTCCTAATCTATCAGGTTTCCACACGATTTCCTGGGGTCTCAAGGTTTCTATTGTTTGAAAGCTACACTTGAGGATTTGGGTCTTGGTGGTCAGTTACAAATTACTGTCCAGGCATTCAGTAAATGTCCTTGGTATCACACTCTGTTAGAAGCAGCTGAGTTTCAGGAGACCATGTCTGAAACAGTGCTTCCTGTTCATCACAATCCAGGCACTATTTCAAAGTTTCATGCACCAGTAGGGAAGAATGATAACAATATCTTTTTGAGGATATACAGACATTATTTTCTAGCATGATAACTCTGGGATTCAAATTTTGAATTAAAATTCAGAGGCTCACCATGGCCATCTATAATTTCTTTCCCAGGAAATTGATCCATGACTAAACAAATTTAGTTCTAAAATTCATACTCATATTTTATCCTGCAATCATGCCTTTATTGTGGCAAAAATAGATCATCCATCAATAAAGAATATAATAAACTACATACAGCATGAAGAACCATGAGACAAGCAGGAAGTACATTAATTTTTACATTCATAGTGTTGTGGCCATTTGTATTTGGCAACTTTGAAGAAAATGTTTTCCTATCTTGGTGGGTCTAAAATTCTCAATGTAAATCAATATCTATCATTTCTCATCTCTATTAACTTAAAACATATCTAGACATTAAAACACCTTAGCTGCTATACAACTAAGCTTAATTGTGAAAGTAAACTATTTGATCATCAACGCCATCAGACTTGAGAAGGAATAAAGTTAGATACCTGAGTAAACAGGAAGTGCAAGTTAGCAGCTTCCAAATGAAAAAAATGACAGAGACAGTTTGCTACCTGAACAGTCACTCATAACTCTCTTTAACATTGGAGCATCTTCTTCAGCATTCTGTCCCAGTATATCTGACATACATATTTGTATGTCAGGTACTATTGAGGACTTACTTACCCTGTCTTGGCAGAATTTTGCCATCGAAACTGCCAATATCCAAACATGCTTATATTTAGGCAGATTTCTATCAGAGGTTGAAAGAGGACATTTTACCCAGTGGCTAGTTTGCCATATTCAAAGCCATCTCCATTGGAAGGCTCTTTGATGTTCATTATCTTCCTTGAGGTTGGTTGTGTATTACTACAAGTTAACCTGTCTTATTGTCAAATAACCAAAAAAAAAGAAAGAAAGAAAACACTAAAACACCTTTAAATAGCATATTCTGTAGGATTCTGAGATTTTTGAAGACCTTATGTAACTACTTTACCTTATCTACCTATGGAACCATATCTGCTACACCTAGCATGTAAATTCCTGTGATACAAATAGACTAGTACTTTATATGATCATGAGTTGATCGATTGACAATTAACTTTTATAGCTTACTTATCCAAAGCATCCTGCAGTAGCACTCTCAATGTATTGGAGGTAAGCCTTGCATTCTACTTGAGTGGTGTGGGTACAATACGTCATATTAGAGTAGAAATATATATGTTTGTTAAGAATAATCTTCAACTTGAATTCTATACCAATGTATCAAAAGCAAACTTATTTTCATCAATATACAAATTTCTATAACACTGAATTAAAAATAACATTATGAGCACAATTAAGGCCTTAGGTTGAGGTGTAGATTCAATAATCTACCTTTTGTCCTATCATCCCTATATATTGCTATATTCTCCCTTATTTCTTTTCATCTCCTATCTCCAAACCTAAGAAAGAAAGATAAAGGAAAAGAGAGACATTCCTGAGTCCAAACTCCTTTTCTCTCTGTATAAGGCCAATAATAACTTGTTTCCAACATTCCATGAAATTAAACATCTGTAGCCCAATACAGCAAATGAAAACCCTACCCATCTTTGGTCTCCTCCAGAGTGCTAATACTTAGACTCCCACCTACCTAGCTAGCACAAGTGTAATAGAAGTATTTAATTCAAAAGTTAAAATTCTCATCTGCGGGACCCCTGGGCCCAAATCTGCCTATCATATTGTTCTACTTGTAGATTTCTAGGGCAAGGACAATACAGGAGGTAAACTTTAAACCCCTTCCCAGATCTAGCCAATGGTCAGAATATTCTCCACAGTTGAGTGGAGAGTGGGATATGACTTTCTCAGGTACTCTGGTGCCTCACATTTGACCATGTCCCCTGGAGGGGGAGACCTTGTGGCACTCAGAGGAAGGACAGCAGGTAGCCAAGAAGAGACTTGATACCCTATGAGAATATATAGGGGTACGTAATCCCCCTCAGGAACAGTCATAGGGGAGGGGAATAATGGGAAAATGCGGGGGGGGGAGGAATGGGAGGATACAAGGGATGGGATAAACACTGAGATGTAACAAGAATAAATTTTAAAAAAGAAACATAAAAAAAATTATCATCTACAGAGTGTCTCTGGCTTATCAATGAAATCATCTGTCTCAGTTGATGTTGGTTTTGGAATTTGTGGGACATGAAGAAAAATGGCTATCTTGGACAGAATGACACTGAGGGCATAGATATGAGGAATTATTATGTTCTTACTTTCTGCTTCACTCACTTTCTTGTCCTCTGTCTGTCAAATTGTAAGGAGATTTGTATAAGCACTGAGTAATTGCCACCTGGTGATTGTTTTGGAGAACTTGTGAATTGAACAATTATAGGGTCATGTAGGCCTCCTCAAAGATATCATGGAAATGTCTTTGAGACTTGAGAGTACATGGAATATTAACAATCTCTGTACTTTGTTTCCACATAAAATGAATAGTTTTTAATAATGAAGTAAAGAATACAATAGATTTTATAGGGAGAAATAGATGCCAAGAATATTGAATGTCTTTGATGAAAGTTTAGGCAGATGATAAAACCAACCCAAGACAGAAAACAGGAGGCTAAAATGGCTAGTCAGCAAAGAGAGAGATTTACAGCTTCCCAAGCTTTTATAAACTCATGTCAACTACTGTGTGCTCTGCCTGGCAAACATTGTGCCCAAGGATTTAATGGCTTACACTGTTTGGTTATTATCTTGCTTTCAATCACTTGCTTGGGGATTTCTTATATGTTCTTTTAGACATGGGAATTGTCACCATGTACAATATCTGTTTATGTATAGAGCTCATTACTTTTCTGCTCTTCTATTTTTTTCCTTTTTTAGACATGATCTCTCTATGTAGCACAGGCTAGATTCACACAGTTACTCCTCCTCAACATATGACAGGAATTCAGTGATTAAAGACATTTAACATAACCAGATTCTCTTTTCACAGATTTGATATGATGTTACAGAAAAAATCATGTATTGAGTTTTCCAGGAAGCTTTTGCTTTAACTTTTACAAAGTGCAGGGGCTGTAAAGAATGATGGGTTGACAAATTGTCTCAATGTGTTTGGTACTTTAAGACAAGCATGCACATTTTAGGGTCAGAGAAGGAATGATATAATTTCACTTTATAGTGTTCTCAGAAGAACTTGTGTTGAAAACTGAAACCTCAGTAGAATGTACTAATAGGAAGTGAAAGAAAATAAGGCATTGCATCTAGTTAGGAGCACAAAATAACTATAGTGTGCCTTTCAAGAAACAATTTTGGAATTTTGTGTGTTTTCTGTCTACAAATTGGGCTAAAATCTCTGTCTCTCTAGATTTCTTTCCATCCTTCATTGTTTGAACAAAGGTGCATTACTTCATGTACTGTTTATCACTATGCTCTGTCTCAACACAGGCCCAGAAATAATACATTGAGTCATGATGGGTAGGCATCTAAGATTCTATTAGATAATAGAAAAAAATTTTTAAATTATTTTCATGGTTTTTTTTTTACCAGTAAGTCATAGCTGGCAAACAAAGTTCTCTTGGTTTCCTCATCCACTCTGTCTCCTACAATCCTTCTGCTCCCTCTTCAGCTGGTTTCCCTGAGTTCTCCTTCATGTGTGACTATGCGTCTTAGTATCTGCTCCTGCCATCTGCCATAGGAAGTCTTTCTGGTGACCATAGGCTAGGCACCATTCTATAAGTATATCAGAATATTATTATGGAATCATTTCATTGACATTTTTTTGACGAGTAGATACTAGATAGTATGTGTGGGTGTTATCTAGATTCTTTTTCCTGGCATTCCAGAAAGTGTTGGGCAAGGAATATCTCTTGTGGCATGGACCTCAAGTTAGACCACTATTTATTTTTTGTCTATTTCTTTTTTATTATTATTAATTCATTCATATCAATCTCAATGGCTATCCCAACCCTTGTATCCTCTCATTCCTCCCTCCCTCCCATTTTCTCCTTATTCCCCTCCCCTATGAATGTGACTGAGGGGGACTTCCTCCCCCTGTATATGCTCATATGGTATCAAGTCTCTTCTTGGTAGCCTGATATCCTTTCTCTGAGTGCCACCATGTCTCCCCATCCAGGGGACATGTAGACCAGTATTTAGTTGGCCACTCCCAAAAGTTATGGGCCCCATTACTCCTTTCCTCTGTCTGTCCTTCACCCATATAATCCTCCTTTTACCCATCCCCACCTGTCCCAAGTCGCCTCACAAAGTCTATTCTATTTTCCTCTCCCAGGGTGATCGATGCATCCTCTCCCTAATGTCCTTCTTGATACTTAGCATTTCTGGGTCTTTGGATTGTATTGTAATTATCCTTTACTTAGTATCCCACCTATAAGTGAGCACATATCATGTTTGTTTTTCTGTGACTGGGTTGCCAGACAGAGATTAAGTTTTAAATAGTTTCATCAATTGTCCTGTAAATTTGAAATTGTCATTTTTAAAAGCTGAGTAGTACTCCATTGTCTAAGTGAAACATGTTTTTTATTTATTCATTCTTGTAACATCTCAATGGTTATCCCATCCTTTGTATCCTCCCATTCTTCTCTCTTTCCCATTTTCCCCTTACTCCCCTCCCCTATGACTGTTCTGAGGGGGACTTCCTCCCCCTGTATATGCTCATAGGGTATCAAGTGGCACTCAGAGGAAGTAAAGCAGGCTACAAAGATGAACCACGTTTTTAAAAATCCATTATTTGATTGAAGGAAATCTAGGTTGTTTACAGTCTCTGGCCATTATGAATAATGTCACTATGAACATAGTTGAGCACGTGTTCTTGTGATAGGATGGAGCATCTCTTGATATATACCCATGAGCTGGTCTTGAGGTAAATTGACTGCCAATTTTCTGAATTACCATCATATTGATTTCTATAGCAGCTGTACAAGTTTTCACTCCCACCAACAGTGGGGAAGTGTGTACCTCTTGCTCCACATCCTCATCAGCATGAGCTGTCACTTGTGTTATTGATCTTAGTCATTCTGATAACTGTGAGAGGGAATCTCAAGGTAGTTGTGATTTGCATTTCCATGTAGGCTAAGGGTGTTGAATATTTCCTTCAGTGTTTCTTAGTGATTTCCGATTGCTCTACGGAGAATTCTGCTTAGATATCATCCCATTTTAATAGGACTATTTGATTTGTTGATGAATAGTTTTATGAGTTCTCTATGTATTTTGGATATTAGCCTTCAATTGGCTGTGGAGTTAGTTAAAACCTTTTCCAGTCTTTCAATTGATGTTTTGTCCCATTGATAGTGATCTTTGTCTTTGCATTATAGAAGTTTTTCAGTTTCACAAAGTCCCATTTCTTAATTGTTGATCTTAGTGCCTGTACTATAGATGTTCTGTTTAGGAAATTAATTCTTGGGTGAATGTTTTCCAGGCTATTGATATTTTCTCGTGGATCAGTTTCAGTGTATCTGGCTTTAGATTGAATTCTTTGATTGACTTGGAGATGCATTTTATGCATTGTGATAAATATGAATCTATTTGCATTCTTCTACATGTAGATATTTAGTTAGAGGAACATTGTTTGTTGAAGATGCTTATTTTTCCATTGTACATTTGCATTTCTGAGTTTTTATTAAGAATCATGTATCCATAGTACAACCTCATTCTGACTCCACTGAGTAGCTATGACCCATCATTTTAGTATGTACTGACCATAACCAAGTGGAGAGCATGGAACTGAGGCTCATGTCTCTGGATTACCCTGAGTTCTTCATAAAGTGCATCTACTTTTTGTTTGCCTAGGCTGAGCTCCCTGTAAACTTGGATTCCTATGAAGGGGATAGATTTACATTCATACTAACATAATTCTAACAGAATTTAATTGTCTTTATTTGGGAAAATATGGACGGGAAGAATATTCCTAAACCTCAATAAGGTGAAAATACGAAACTGCTTCTCTTCAAACTTTTATACGTTCCTCAGAGAAATGTTCCCATCAGATGCCTTTAAAAAAACTAAATTGATAGATAAGGCTAGTGATAACTTTGAGGACTGTCTTAGATGTGTCTCATTGTGATAAACACCATGATAAAAAAAACAACAGAGGGAGGAAGAAGGTCAGTTTACAGTTCCACATAACAGTGCACCATGAAAGGAGGTAAGGGCAGAAACTCTACCTGGGAAAGTAGCAGGAAACAGCAACTGAAACAGAAGCCATAAAAAATGCTGCTTTCTTACTTACTCCATGGTTCACTCAGCCTGATATCACATACAACCCAGGACCACCTGCCCTGGTGGTGACACTGCCAACATCTTGCTGGGCATTCAAACATTTATTATTAACTAAGATAATACACCAAAGACTTGTCCAGAGGTCAATCAGATAGAACCATATTCTCAATTGACGTTTACCAGATATCCCTAGTAACAATTTCTCAGACAGACAGACAGACAGACAGACACATGTACATGCACACACACACAACAGACACACACACACACACACACACACAATATGCAGAAACATGGTATATTGCAATAATGTGTTACTTTGAATTCTAATTGTATTTCTGAAGTATAATACACTTCATTTTCTCTTGTGTTTGTAAAACAATTACATTTCTATCTCTTAGGAAGAGACTTTCCCCCTCTAAATTGCTGTGATTGTTGGTGTCTGGTGTGTAAGCACATGTGCATGTGGTTGACTAAAGAGGACAGATGTGTGTGTAGGTTTCTTTGGAGCTGGACTTACAGGCAATAGGAAGAAGCTCAGCATAGTTGCTAGCTACTAACCTCAGGTCCTCTGGAAGAAGAGCCCGTACACTTAACTGCTGAGTCATCTGTCAAGCACCTGAGAGATTTCTCTAGTGTCAACATTTGGTACTAAAATCATTTCATTGAGTGAACTGGTGAGATGTGTCTACAAACAAAAATGCCTGCCACCAAGACAAACAACTTGATCTTTACCCTGTCTGAACATTGTAGGGGAGGACTGATCCCATTGGATGTCCTGTAACCTCCATGTGTATGCATTGGAATAAACAAACATGCTCACACATACATACATTGAAATACCTTAAGAACAAATAAAAGGCAAAATATAATTTCATTGATTATAATTGCTATATAAAATTTATGTATATTTAATTTATATAAACCAAATGAGTTAAATTCATCTGTGAAATATCAATAGCCACAAACACTAGAGACTTATCTATAACTTCTAAAGTTTTCACTAATCATTTTTCTTGATAATTAATTTAATATCCATAATGTTCCACTTTTATAATAAATACTTAGGATATACCACTCTAATATGGTATTTATATGAAGCAAGCGCTGAAAACTATAGTGTAGATAGCACCTAACAACCAACACAAATTGTTTTACTACTGTATGATCAAAACAGTTGTTCAGCTTGAAAAGAAAAATTGCATACACGTGTCTTCATTTTCACTCCTTCCAGTGTTTTTGTTTCATTCCTTCAACTTTACTCCAAACAGTTCAAAGAACTCAGCATAAAAAAATACAGGATTTTTAAAGTGTCTGTTATGTAACAGATGGAATGTTTTTTGCATGTTCTTTTTTCATCACACACCACATTGTATTTTGCTACTGTCACCAAATACATAGAACATATTTTATGTGATTTTTGCAATAATGAGAAGCATGAATGACCCTGCATTCTATTTATATTGAAGCACTAACCAGGACCTTTGCATATTGCTCCCTAGGGAGGACACAGCCTTTCTAGCTATACATAAAAGCTCAATCTTCATATTGCAATGCCTGATCAGTGTCTTGAGGCTGTCCTTCAAAATGAAGCTGCCTATTCTGCTGTTGATGTTACTGTTGTTCAGACTTTCAGGTGAGAACAAAAGGAAGTGAGAAAGGAGAATGGGTAGGGAGGGTAGGACCTGGGTTACACTGCTGATCACATGTGTTTTGTTCATGAATGAGAAGACTGGTTTATCCTCCTGGATGGGGTCTGTGAGGTTTACATCTGTAAGAGGGAGGTTCCAGTGGGAGGGAACCTGTGCTATAATGAAGATTATTACATAGACTGAATGGGAGGTTCTGAGTTATGCCTAGAAGGCCATTAAGGCTTTCATTTCACTTGTTTTGTTAAAAAGATATTTTAGTGAATAAAGAATTGTATGAGAAAATTAACATCTCATTTGAAAATAACTATCAAAAATGAAACCACAAAGATAGTTCATGAAGTGTGTCCATAACTTTGTACTTCTCTGTCATTATTTCAGACTCCAGTGGTGATGTTGTGATGACCCAAACTCCAGTCTCTCTGTCTGTCAGCCTTGGAGATCAAGCCTCTATCTCTTGCAGATCTAGTCAGAGCCTCATATATAGTATGGAAACACCTACTTGAATTGGTACCTGCAGAAGCCAGGCCAGTCTCCACAGCTCCTGATCTATGAGGTTTCCAACCGAAATCCTGGGGTCCCAGACAGGTTTAGTGGCAGTGGGTCAGGCATAGATTTCACACTCAAGATCAGCAGAGTGGAGCCTGAGGATTTAGAAGTTTATTACTGTATGCAAGGTACACATCTTCCTCCCACAGTGATACAGGGTATAACAAAAACATCCTTGCTTGGGGAGGCCCAGCTGCCAAATATTTAACTTATCTGTAAGACAGAGGAAGTGCTGAGGAACTAAAGATTATGGGTTACAGCTGAAGGATACAGGTCATCGGTCAATCATATTCTTTTAGCTCCATTGGCTACAATAACACTAACATCAATTTCCCTCAGGAGAATGGTAAATTGGTGTCCTCTCAGCAACCAGGAATTTGGGGGTAAAGCTAAGTGAAAACCCATTCTGATCCTAGAGACCCTGTATGCCTTTGTCAGTCAAAGTTATCCAGTAAACAGACTGGAAACTGTGCCTGTTTTGACCCAGGAACTTTCCATAGATTATCTGGATGATCTGTGGTCAGATTCACTTGTGTTCCACATGGTGAGATCTCCTCTGCTTGGGAGACCAAGACACTGGGTATTTGTGGCTGACAGTACATTCTGGGACAGAGAGCATAGGTGCTGTGTGCAGGCAGTGTATGAGTAGATACTGGAGACCGGGCATGTGCTGCAAGGAGTCAGAAACTTTCCATGGATTGGCTGGATGACCTGAGGTCAGATCCATTTGTGTTCCATACCATGGTGTCTCCTCTAGGCTAGAATACCCAGACACTGGTGTTTGGTGGCCCACAGTTCAGGATAATACCCTGAGTGCATGCATGCCTGCGTATAGTTATATGTTGGGGACAGAGAGCCTGCAGATATCTGGAAAGTTTTTAGTGGATTAGCTGTGTGATCTGGTGTCAGATTTGCTTGTGACCTACTCCATGAAGTCCTCTTTTAGCTGTGAGAACCAGACACCAGTGTTTTGTGGCCCACAGACCAGTCTGGACCACTGAGCACTATATGCTGCACCCTGGTGTGTGGCTAGACACTGAAGACTGCTCACATACCTGCAGTGACCTAAGGAATTTTGTGTGGATTACATAGGTGACAGGCGCTAGACTCACTCATGTTCTACACCATGTGTTCCTTTCTTACCTGGCAAACACCAGCACTGGTGTTTTGGAGCTTTCAGTTTGGTGCTTCACTGTCTCTGCTATCACTGCTGTCCTGCTGATCACAGTGTGTGATGGTGCCAGCATCTTGGCTCTCCGTCCACTGTTTCCTACGGTTAGATTCTTATGAACTTAGTGCCTATCTAATAGGATTCCCTCTCATGTAACTTAATCCCTGCCTGTTCTCTTCATGTCTTAGTTTTGTTTTGTTTCTGGAAGTTGAACTTTTGGACTGGTCTTTTTATTTGAATTTAATTGAGACACTTTGAGCTTCCAGGACCTGCTTGTTTGGATAGTATTTTACTATGTTTTATATATGCTCATCATTTTCTCTTCTTTCTAGAAAATGCATATTATAAGTTTTTAATCATTCAGTGTTATCACATATTCTTGTGATGTTCATTCATTTTCAGTTTGCTTTATTTTTATTTATGGTATATTTTGAAATGTAAAAACATAAATAATTTAATATTTTTACTCACACTCTCAATTCTTTTCTTCCTTCTAACATTGAGGCTTTTAGTCTCAAAGCCTCCATTCCAATGTAATTCTTTTGGCACATTGAGGTAATTTTCTTTGCTTGCATGAGCAAGAGTTGTGGATTATGTACTTGAACATAGCTTGTCAATCGTACAAGACTGAAAAGAATGCCACAGACTTTCCCAGCAGCTATTAATTGCTGATAAGATGTTAATAAAGAGTGGGAACTCATCAAGCCCTCCTCCCTTTACAATAAAATATTGATAGGTCCAGTCCTGTGCAGGTGACCACAGTACTGAGTTCTTGAGTTCAAGGTTAATGTCCTGAATTCACAGTTTCACAGGTTTCCTTTCTGTTCTTTGCCTGTTACATTCTCTCTACACCCTGTTTGAGCTGTCATTTGAATCTGAATGGGTGATGTAGATTGTCCCTGGAGGACAAGTGTGAGTCCACTTTGGTTAACTTAGCACTCTCAAGGGTACTGAGCCTCTACATTAAGTAACCCCACCAGCAAAAAGCAATCTCTCTGATGAAGGCTGACAGAATCACTAAAATATAGGTATAAACACAAAGTTTTGAAACCATGCCTATTTATCAAAATCCTAGTTGTAAGTTACGTCACAGAGTGTATGACTTCTTCAGCCATGGACTCTTGACTAGATTTGTAGCACCAAACACTTAATTTCTGCCATTGATTGGACACGTAACCTACCAGAACACTCTAGGTTATCCCCATGATATGGGTTATTGCACTAGTTAGCATCCTGCCAAACAGATGGCTATTATTGTTGATAATGACCTTCACAGTTGAGCATAATTTTGATAACTTTTTTCTCCATTAGGGCTTGCAGAGCACCTTCCAGAACAGTAAATACTGGCTAGCTAGGAGGAGACTTTCAGTTGAATTCCCCCATGATTTTTCTATGTTCTGCCACCAAAATATATGGTGTCATAGCAATAGTATTTATGATCTAGTTCTTGTGTGCATTCAAGGTAATTGACCATAGTTGTATGGTTTTGTGACTTGTGGTCTTCTCACAATGATAGTTCCTACCATGACACTAGGATCTTTGTTTTATAAACTGTGGTTTCTAGACTAGAATTATCTACCATGCAGTGTGCCCCACTGATTCTGTTTCTAAACAGAATTAGTCAATTATGAGTTTCCATGCTTTTTTAAATATACATTTTGGTTACACAACATCTTATTCTCTCCCCATATTCCTTGCCCAATCCTTGTGTAAGCTTCTTGGTCCCTTGTATTCTCATTGTCTACTTTCACATCACACACATTCTGCTCTCCCCTCCCCCACTCTTAAGGTTTCTTCTCAATCCCTGCATCAACAGATCTTTCTTACTTCAGCCTTTATGGACTCTAGATTATTCAATTAAATATAAATGTGCAATGTTAGGATTCAGATATGAGAGTGAACAGGTGAAATTTGTTTTTACTCTCAAATAAATTTTTCAGTTCCAGATATTTTCTAGAAATTTTCCTCATTTCACTTTATTTTGTACTTTAAACACTAGAGACTCAAGTGCACTTGAAAAGTTTGCTCAAACTATACTTACTATGACAATAATATTTATTATTCATCTCTTTTACTTTTTCTGGATAAAGACCAAAGATATACTTTCTAGTGTTTTTTTTTTTTTTTTTTTTTTTTTTTTTTTTTTTTTTTTTTTTTTTTTTAGTTTAACTATGGATAATGACTTAATGGACCACGGGAAATTAAATTACTAACTTACACATTTAACATTCAGAAAATAATAGCTGTCTTTCTGTAAAATTGATGAAAAGGGGAGCAATGCATTGCTGGCCAACTTGAAGATAACTTTTTCATATATGTGTCTTCATTTTCAAGTCTTCTATTATGTTTTAGGTATTATCCAGATTGAGGGATTTTAGCATGTTCTTTTCCCACCAAGCACCACATTTTTAAAATATTTTCTCTCCTGACAGAGAATAAATTTTCTGTGAGTTTTGGAAGCATGAGAAGCCTATATGACTCTTCCTTCTATCTATACTATAGCACTAAGCAGGATCTTTGCATATTGCTCCCTAGTGAGGACCCACTCTTGTTAATTTGAGGTAAAATCTCAGTTGTCATCTTGTAGTGACTGATAGTCTCATCAGGCTGCCTTTCAATATGAAGTTACCTGTTTTGCTGTCAGTGTTGTTATTCAGTATTCCTGGTGGGGACAGGGGGAAGTGAGAAAGGAGAACTGGTATGGAGCATGGGCCTTGGATCTCACTGCTTATCACGTGTGTTCTGGCTATGTATGAGAAGACAAATCTTACCCTCCAGGATAGCGCCCATGAAGCTTACATTTGTGAGAGGCAGGTTTTACAAGGGAGATAATCTGTGCTATAAGGAAGACTATGGCACAGGTGGAATGGCATGGTATACTTGATGTTAAGAAGCCCATTACGGTTTTCATTTCACTTGTTTTGTTAAAAGGAACATTTAAATGTAAAAAGAATTAGACTGTTTCCATGTTCTGGCTATTATGAATAAGGTCACTATGAACATGGTGGAGCATATGTCCTTATTCTGTGCTGGAGCTTCTTCTGAGTATGTTCCACGGAGTGGAATAGCTGGGTCTTGAAGAATCCCTACTCCCAGTTTTCTGAGATAGCGCCAGATAGATTTCTAAAATGGTTGTTCTAGTTTGCATTCCCACTAGCAATGAAGGAGTGTTCCTCTTTCTCCACATCATCACCAACATGTGGTTTCACTTGCATTTTTGATATTAGCCATTCTGGTGGGTGTAAGTCGGAATTTCAGAGTTGTTTTGATTTGCATTTTTCTGATGACTAAGGCTTTGAGCATTTCTTTAAGTGTTTCTCGGCCATTCAATATTCCTCTTTTGCAAAGAGTCTGTTCAGTTCTGAGCCCCATTTCTCAATTGGGTTATTTGGTTTGGTGGTGTTTAATTTCTTGAGTTCTTTATATATTTTGGATATTAGACCTTTGTCATATGTAGGATTGGTGAAGATCTTTTCCCAGTCTATAGGCTTTCACTTTGTTCTGTTGACAGTCTCTCCTGCCTTACAGAAGCTTCTCAGTCTCATGAGGTCCCATTTATTAATTGTTGACCTTAAGGTCTGGGCTGTTGGTGTACTGTTCAGGAAGTTGTCTCCTGTGCCAAAGTGTTCCAGGCTCTTCCTCACTTTCTCATCTAAACGATTTAGTGTCTGGTTTTATGTTGAGCTATTAAAGACAAGAAATTTCCAAAATTTGTGGACAAATAGATGGAACTAGAAATGATGATAATGAGTCAGTTAACTCAGAAGCAGAAAGACTCAAATGGCTTATACTCATTTATATCTGGACACTAGCCCAAGGGGCATGTCCCATGAAAGTCTTCACTTACCTGGAAAGTGGTATAGAGGTGAAGACATCCAATTGGGACTCTAGGTGAGAGAAGTATGGGAGAATGAGGAAATAGAAGTATCCATAAGGTCCCAGAAACCTACAAGAATTGCACTATGATGGGAAGATCTGGGTCCAGGGGTTCTGCTGAAGCTATGGCACCAACCAAGGATGCTCCATACAGTAAGCATCAAACCCCTAATGAGATCTAGCCAATGGAAAGGACATTCTCCACAGTTAAGTGGAAAGTGGGGACTGACTTTCACAGGAACTCTGGTGCCTCATATTTGACCATGTCACCTTGATGGCGAGGCCCAGTGGCACTCAGAGGAAGGATAGCAGGCTCCCAAGAAGAGACTTGATACCCTATGAGCATATACAGGGGGAGGAAATCCACCTCAGTCACAGTCATAGGGGAGGGAAGTAGGGGGAAAGAGGGAGGGAGGGATGGAGAAATGGGAGGATACAAGGAATGGGCTAACAATTCAGATATAATATGAATATTATCAATCAAAAGGAATTATATGTTAAATTGAACACCTCAGCTGAAATAAGCATCAAAAAGATTGTTCATGAAGTTTTTCCAATGTTCATGTGATCAACATTCAAATCATACTTTCAGTTGGCTAGAAAAAACTTTCTGGACTCTTTGTTGGTGTATTTTCCCCATGTATAGTTATGATACCATTTTGATTTATACATGAAAATCTGAAAAAAGTTTACAAGTGTATATCAGAAAAGGGAAGGTGTGACTCTTACAGCTATTGCTGTCTAGTTTTAACAATTTCCTTTATATTCAATGACCTATTCTTGATCATTTTTCTTAAATAATTTTTGTTTCCAGTTATTATATAGCTGTTGAAGAATTGCAGGTGGTTCACAGCTCTCATGGATGCTAACATTAATATCCATGTGAAAATGGGTCATTGCTCCCACCCTGATGGTGATCAAGCATCACGAGACCACAGAAATTGACTCAAATCTCTAGTATTCTTGTCACAAGCTCTTAATCTGTATATATCTGCTTCCCTGGAGAATTATATATGCTGTGCAGATTAACCATCCTAACTGGTGTAGAGCACCTAGTCCAGTGACCCGCTGGATAAACTGTGGATGATGGTTAAAGACTAATTATAAAACTGTAGCTACCAATAAAACCTATTTGTACCTAAAGCACCTTATCCATAGTGTTGATACAGCAAAAACTTTGTAAATCAACTCTTTCAAGGCCTTCTCAGGTGGTTTGTGTGACATCTTAAAATGTATTACTCCAGATAACCAGCTGTGATGAAGTTGAAAGACTGTTGTAATTAGACCTAGGAAATTTTTTCACTAATTGTTACCCCCAAACTAAATTTCCAAGATGGTAAGAGTAGCTAGACCCCCATTTTCACATCACCACCTGTCACTAATTGGTCTATCTTTCCTGGTGGTACAGGAAAATCAGCTACTGATTTTAATTATTTAGAACTGAATGTGAGGCATCCATGTTTGTCCAGCTATACAGCCCTACATGTGCCATAGAGCTTAACACCAGTCTGGTGAAATTCTTCACACTGAGAATTATGATTTTAAACAAAACAGAAGCCTTAGTAGCCTTTTCTGTGTGCCCCTTACCATTTTACTAATGCACAGGAAGTCTGATTTTTACTTAAGGCTGCCAAATTATTTGTGTAATAGAAAACAGAAAACCTTGTATTAAAAGTATGATTCTTCTAAAATACTTTTTTATTTACTTATAGTTTCAGATATATGACATATTGGTATTCACTAATCTGGGAAAGGAAGGGTGACAGCAACTTTACATGCAATTCATTAAAAATGATTGTAAAATAGATGAATAGTGTAAAAATGAGAATGGTTTTAGATGATAATGTTTTATCATGACATTGTATTTTTGAAGTAGCCAAAGGAACATTAATGGATACCCTATATGATTTAAAGTGTGAAAGAGCCTCATACAGTCCTCAGTGCTCTTAGACATCCAAGCAGGTTTGCTGTAACATGGAAAGAGGCAGATGGAGACTGGCCTTGTGTATAGTGGCAGTTTTGAGCCTTTGACCAACCAGATCCCAGGAGAGCTAATTCTGCTTGTCCTATTTGAACCATCTTTATCCACCGATGAACCTGTCACTGCAAGTTAGTTTATTAAATCTCCTCCTGCAACTAAGGTAATAAACAGGATATAGGTGGTGTTTATGAAGTTTTGGGTACCATCTAGTAATAGAGTCATCTTTACATGTAGCCTCCCCACAGACTGACAGAAACAGAGGCTATAGAAGTTTGACAATATTTTGTAGAGTTGCCAGCAATGCATAAATACTATAGAATCTCATAGGAAGCCAATAATACACCAATCCTTTCTGTCCTACAATAGTCCATTTGCAAGTAAAATGATGACTTTTTTCCTTGAATGCTTTTTGAATGTTGTTATTTTCAGTATTTTGCAGAAATTATTTAATAAAAAGTGTAATCATTACTTTTTACAAATCTCTCTAAAGGGATGTTCAATCTTTAATACTTAAATTGGTCTCAGAGGAGTTTAAGATAACTAACTCAGTTGGATATGAGATCTATGGTGCCTAAGAAATACCACTTGAATATTAACAATGACAGTGTTAAGTTTCAAAATGAGTATACCAAAAATAGATTTATGTACATTTATGGAATATTACCATTAAAATTAGACAGCACATCACACATATATCTACTTTCATTCCCAACCAGCTGGCTTTCAAAATAATAGAACTCTGAAAGAGAGAAAAAGAAAAAGTTAGGTACAGTTTGTTATTAATAGAAGGAAACAGACATTCATAAAACTACTATAGGAAGCTTTTCATTAAATGTATAAAGAGCTTTGTTCCTTTGGTATGTGGAAAAGAAGAAAGCTGTCATAATTTGGATTGAGTATAATTGAGAAAAATACAGTATTTTTTTTTTACTGTGAAAACTTATCTTTATTTTTTTTATTTTTTATTAATTTATTCTTGTTACATCTCAATGGTTATCCCACCCCTTGTATACTCCCATTCTTCCCTCCCTCCCATTTTCCCCTTATTCCCCTCCCCTATGACTGTTCCTGAGGGGGATTTCCTCCCCCTGTATATTTTTTGAGAACATTTTCATTTTCTTATGTGGCTTCATACCACTCTAAACCATTCAGATTTTATACTAATTTAAGTGAGAGTTGGTGATATGCCTACATGATTCACAACAGATTTTGGAAAGTATCTTTAACTACTTGTAGGAAAAAAGACATTCTGGGTATTTTAAGAATTGACTTGATATACTGTGTAGCCGAAGAGAGGTGACCCAAGCTTGGGGAAGTGAAGGGTACCTTAGGAGCACTGCCTTCTTTTAGAAAAGAAAGGACTACAAGCCAGAGTACTCCAAAGAAACAAGGGACATGTTTATTAGTGTGTGGAGTCCCTTGATGCTGAGTTCAGGATACACTCTGGTGAACATGTTGAGAAGCCAACATCACAAGCACTGCAGACTCGGGCCAGGATAGGCTGAGAAAAGACAGCATAAGCAATTCCAGCTGCATATTGGTTCAATTATTTACTTCCTCTTATGTACTTTGAGATAGTATCATTGTGGGATGAACCATGGTATAATGCTTTGATCTGTCAGAATTGAAGGATCATGGTGGCTACCAGGAGCATCAGATCTTGGTTGCTCATCCTTTATAAGCTGCATTTGAATGTTTTTCTTATGTGCCCTGTTTTACTGTTTGAAGGTGAAATAGAGTGTAAAGAAGGTACTGCAAATCTGTTCAGATGAAGATTCTCTCATTTTCCAACAGCCTGGTCTATGAGAACTCATGACCAGGTTTTCAGGAAAGGTTTGGATTCTGCCTAGAAAATTCCTAAAAGGATTTTATTTTCTGGTAAATGTGCATATGAAAATGCTCTCCTAAATAACCTGCTTAACTACATAGAGATTTCAGTGTGTCGATGTTCTATTTTGTACATTTTAAAAGGCTATGTAATGGATACAAATCTATATTATACTGCGTATTTCATTATTAGGAATATCTTTCATTATTATTTATCACAGCAATTTTTAAATGTATAAAAATTAAAAACCAGTGACTCCTGTTTAAAAATAAAAGTTGTAGTTTCTTATTGGTGCTGAATAACATGTAGGTTAAAACTGTCCTTTTACCCACACAGTGAAATGTCAGACTGTAAAATTTTGTGTGGAAATGTTTAACTTTTATTTTTCATTTAAATTTGCTATTCTGCTATAACCAAACTACACATTTCTTTTGAATTTGGAGTAAATGTTAGTCATCCATTTACAGCAATGCCAAATATGGATAAGCATCATTATAAAAAATATCTTCTTTTTCAAATAAAAAGAATAGAAGATTATTCCCAGTTCAAATACTAGAAAATATTTTAAACAATATAATAGAAGGATATTTCTATAATCTAAAGGAAGAGATTCGTACAAATATACAAGAAGATTATAGAACATCTAATATGTTGGACCAGAAAATAAAATCCTCTTGCTATATAGTAACCAAGACACTAGTGTACAAGACAAAGAAAGAATATTAAAGCTCCAAGGGAATCAGACCAATTAAGATATAAAAGCAAATCTATCAGAATTATACCTCCCTTCTTAATAGATTGTAAAAGCCAGAAGGGCCTGTGCAGGTGTTGTGAAGTTTCTAAGAGTCCACAAATGCCAGCCCAGACTTCTACACCCAGCAAAACTTTCAATCACCATTGATGGAGAAAACAAGAAATTCCATGAAAAGACCAAATTTAAATAATTTCTATCCACATATCATCCATACAGAAGATATTGGAAGGAAAACTCCAACCCTAGGAGTTTAACTACGCCAAGAAAACACAGGACATAATAATTTCACATGAGAAAAAAATCAAAAGAAATGTAACACACAGAGAGACATACAGATGCACACACATATAAACACACACACACACACACACACACACACACAAAACCACCAGCAACTTAAAAATAACAGGAATCATCAATCATTTGTTTTCAATAATGATAAACATCAACAGGCTTAAAACTCCAATGGAAAGACACAGACTATCAGAATGGATGAGACAATAGGAGCCATCCTTCCACTGTATACACAAGCATATCTAAACATCAAAGATAGACAGTATGTCAAAGTAAAGAGCTGGAAAAATAATTGCAAGAAACTTATCTCAAGAAGCAAGCTGGAGAATCCATTCTACTATTTAATAAAATGGACCACCAATCAAAATTGATCAAATGATATGGAAAAGGACACTTCATACTCATCAAATGAAAAATCTATCAACATGACATCTCAGTTCTGAATAACTGTCTCCCAAATGCAAGAGCACCAAAATTCATAAAAGAAACATTATAAAACTTAAATAACATATCAAACCCCATACATTAATAGTAGGAGACTTCAACAATCCACTCTCACGGATGGACAGATGGGTCATCAAGACAGAAACTAATTAGACAAATAATATAACTAACTGACATTATGACTTAAATAGACCTAATGAATATCTACAGAACATTTCACCCAAAATCAAAATAATTTATCTTATTCTCAGAACGTCATGAAACCTTCTTCAAAACTGACCATATAGCCAGGCACAAAGCCTCAACAGATATAAGATAATGGTAATAGTTTCTTGTATCTTACCAGGCTTCCATGGATTAAAGTCAGACTTTAACAACAGAATCAACAGAAAGCCTAGAGAATCATGGAAACAGAACAACTCTACTCAATGACCACTGAGCCAGGGAAGAAATAAAGAATTTAATAAATTCCTTCTAGAATTCAATAAAAATGAGTGCACAATATATGCCAGTTTATGGGACCCAGTGAGAGCAGTGCTAAGACAAAAGCTCACAGCACTAAATACCTTCATAAAGAAATTAGTAGCCTGACAGTGGTGGTGCATGACTTTAATCCCAGCACTCAGGAGGCAAAGGCAGGCAGATCTCTGAGTTCAAGGCCAACCTTCTCTACAAAGCTAGTCCAGGACAACCAGAGCTGTTACACTGAGAAACCTTGTTTAGGAACACAAAAACGACCTAGCAAAAAACTTAATGGTATCTTTGAAAGCTCTAAGGCAAAGAAAAGTAAACACCCCAAAAGGAATAGAGGGCAGAAAATAATCAAACTCAATGCTGAAGTAAATAAATAGAAACAAAGAGAACAGTGACACAAATGATTGGTTTTAGAAAAAATGAAAAACATAGACAAAATTTAGCCAAACTAGCTAAAAGACATAGGGGGAATATCCAAATTAACCAAATTAAAAACGAAGGAGGGGCATAAAAACAGGCACTGAGGAAATTCAAATAATTACTACATCTTACTTCAACAACCTGTACTCCACAATATTAGAAAATCTAAATGAAATTTATGCTTTTCTTGATGGCTATTACTTACAAAAGTTAAATCAAGGTCATTTAAACAATTTTAAAAAATTCATAACCCTTTTGAAAATTGAAACAGTCATTCCAACCAAAAACAAGGGCAGTGCAAGCTGATTTTAGTACAGGATTCTACTGGACTTCTGAAAAGAGCTAATACCAATAATCCTCAAATTATTCTACAAAATGGAAACAGAAGACTAACAAAATCATTTATGAGCCAACAGGAACCCTGAAATTTAAAGCACACAAAGCCTCAACTAGTAAGAGAATTTCAGACCAATGTTTGTTATGATCATTGATGAAAATAATCAAATATACACAAATTGAATCCAAGAACATGTAAAAACTGTCATCCACCATGACTGGCCAGGTTTCATCCCAGAGATGCAGTGCTGTTTCAACATACAAAAACCATTAAATTCAATCTGCCATACAAAAAAATTAAAAGGAAAAAAACAGGATCATCTGCTTAGATTCTGAAAAAGCCTTTAACAATATGTAACATCACATCACTGTAAAAGTTTTGGAGAGATAACAGACACAAAGCACATATCTAAACACAATAAAGCAGTATATTCAAACAACAAGCCAATAGCCAGCATCAAATTTAATGGAGAGAAACTTAAAGCAATTCTACTAAAATAATGGACAAGATAAGGCTGTCTAACTCTCTTCTTTATATATTCAATACAGTACTTGAAGGTTTAGCTAGACCAACAAAACAACTAAGGGATGGCAAGAACTTCAAAAATTAGAAGAAAGAAATTGAAAAGGTTAAAGGTTAGAAACATCTGCCCATGGATAGTTGGGACTAACATAGGAAAAGTGGCTATCTTATCAAAGTAATCTACAGATTTAACACAATTCCCATAAACATTCCAACATAACTCTTCACAGATTTTGTAACAACCATGGTCATCTTCATATTGGAAACCAAAAACCCAGAATAGCTAAAACAATTCTGATCAATAAAAGAGCTTCTGGATGCATCTCCATCCCAATTTCAAGTTGTACTTCAGAGCAATAGTAATAAAAACTAGAAGGTACTGGTATTAAAACACTTAGCTTGATCAATGGAATAGAACTGAAGAGCTATGGGCATGTGATTTTGGCCAAGAAGCCAAAACTATATAGGGGAAAAAGAAAGCATCTACAACAAATGGTACTGGTCAAATGGAAGTCTGCATGTAGAAGAATGGAAATATGTTTGTATCTCTGACCCTACACAACTCAATTCCAAGTGGGTCAGAAGGTCTCAACATAAAACTGGAATCACTAAATCTGATAGAAGAGAAAGTGGGAAATAGCCTTGACCACACTGACACAGGAGAGAACTTCCTGACCAGAACAACAACAGTTCAGGCAGTAATATCAGAGTTAACCAATGGGACCTCGGCTTAGTTTCTGTTTCAATGAATTATCCTTCAGTGAGAGTGGGGTGTTGAAGTCTCCTGCTATTATTGTGTGGGGACCGATACGTGGTTTAAACTTCATTAGCAGATCTTTTACAAATGTGCGTGCCCTTGTATTGGGAGCATAGATGTTCAGAATTATGATGTTATCTTGGTTGATTTTACCTTTGATTAGTATGAAGTGTTCTTCCTTATCTCTTTTGATTAATTTTGGTTGAAAGTCTATTTTGTTAGGTATTAAAATGGCTACAATAGCTTGCTTCTTGTGACCATTTGCTTATAATATTTTATTCCAGCCTTTTACCCTGAGGTAATGTCTATCTTTATGGGTGAGATGTGTTTCTTGAATGCAGAAGAATGTTGGGTTTTATTTATGTATCCATTCAGTTAGTCTGTGTCTTTTTATTGAAGAATTGAGACCACTGATGTTCAGAGATATTAATGAACAATGACTGTTAAAAGTCTTAATTTTCATGTTGGTTCCAGTAGAGAGTTTGTGTGGTTGTGTTTCTGCGATGGTGTAGTTATCTATTTCCTGTGTAATTTTGGTTGTAGCTTGTCCCTTTGGGGTGGAGTTTTCCTTCTAGTAACTTCTGTAAAGCCAGATTTGTGGATAACTACTGTTTGAATTTGGTTTTGTCATGGAGGAATGGGATGGGATGGGATAACAATTTAGAAATAATATGAATAAATTAATAAAATAGAACTAAAATGCGTATTTGCAATTCAAATAAGTTACAAAAAGAAAAAACTATTGTATCTTTGAAGCAAAATATATTCTCAGTCCCGGTTCAACACAAGACTTCCAGAGAACTTTTATTGGAAGACAAGTCTTACATCTTCTTATCCTACATTCAATTTTGCTCTGTGTACTTACTTCAATTTGTGCTCTATAACTGAAGTATATTGGCATGTTTTCCTGCTCCTGTTCTTCTTTCAAGTATGGCTCCAAAAGGAGCCTGAGTGCATCCTGATTGGTGCTCAATCTTCATAGAACTTCAAAATTTTTTGAGTCCCCAAATTCTCTAAATTTAATATTGTACAAAAATGATTTATATTGTTGTACCTAATAGTAACTTAACCCATTATAATACTACTGCATTACATTAATATTATTTTTCAGATAAACATTCATGTTACTCATCTCGCTAAGTGCTAATAAGTATTGTACAGCATATTATTTCACAACACCATTTAAGAATAAAGTGTGTATATTGTTATATGATCTATGATTATATACACATATTACATTGTACCTTTCTTATTAGCAGAAAGAGAAAACAGTTCTTAGGAAGATTAAAAAATGATCTATATTAAAGATAATTTTGGTGAAATAAAGTTGATTTGAAAACAAACAAGCAATATTTAAACAATGAGTCCTTTAGATCCTAACAGTGTGAATTTCACTTTAATGTCAGATTTCATCAAGGTTAATGGAGTTTCAGGTTCTCTAAATGTAAAGTGGGGATAGATTGACAAGTATATGTAGGGTTTCTAAAAAATAAAGAGGGCATGTGTAAAGAATAACTTAATACATTTCTCTCAATACTGAAATAGCCAAAAGTGAGATTGCTTACTGAAAATGAAATGTTTTCTTCATTTAGATACTATCTTTCTATGTGCTCTTGCTGCACTTGAGTTTTTACTCCAACCACCTCATCATCCAGAGGCTTGCTCCAAAACTTCCAGACATATAGATGGTTTTAGTCAGGTGATTTATAGAGTCAAAGTTCAGCTATATCAAGAAATTTTGAGATTTTCCTGTTTAGCTTTTCCATTTTTATTATGAAATATTTTCATAGGTTTATTTTATGAAAGCTGTCTTTTGATGACATAGGGACACTATTATATTCTTTGTACTTAATAAAAATAGTGAAAGGCAAAAATGAGTGTAACTGTTTAGGATGCTGGTTAATAAGTTCAATAATGAAAAATAACCCTAAAATGCAACAAAGACCGATGTAAACTAGTTATTAATCTTAACTCAATTTTCATATAATATATCCATGAGTTGGATTGTCTTTTGTTTTTGTGGTGGTGGAAGTTGAATCCTCGACCTTGTATCTGTTATTTCAAAAAGGTGATTTATCACTGAGTTATACTTTAATGTTTCAATAAGAACATTTTGTGCTCCCTTCAAAAGTTTTTTCTTTTATTTTTGAGATAAGAATAAAATTTCAATATTTGTCATTTTTCCTTTCTCTCCCCTAAATGAAATAAAATAAAATAAATGGGACCTCAAAATATAAAAGTTTCTGTAGGGCAAAGGACATTGTCAAAAGGACAAAATGTTAGCCTATGCAATGGGAAAAGGTTTTCACCAACTCTACAAAAAATCTAGGTATTACTTGAGTTTTTTATCTTAGCCATTTGTGATAGGTGTAAAATGGAATCTCAGAGTCATTTTGATTTGCATTTCTCTGATGACTACTCAGGTGACAGCACATGCTGGTGAGGATGTGGAGAAAGAGGAACACTCCTTTATTGCTGGTGGGACTGCAAACTTGCACAACCACTTTGAAAATCAATATGGTACCTTCTCAGAAAACTGGGAATAGGGCTACTTCAAGACCCAGCTATTCTATTTCTTGGAGTATACCCAAAAGTTGAACCACACCACATCAAAGACATATGTTTCACCACGTTCATAGCAGCCTTATTCATAATATCCAGAACCTGGAAACAACCTAAATGTCCCTCAGTCAAAAAAAAATGGATAAAGAAACTGTGGTACATTTACACTATGGAATACTACTCAGTTATTAAAAACAAGGAAATCCTGAAATTTGTGGGCAAATAGGTGGAACTAGAAATGACCATAATGAGTGAGTTAACCCAGGCCCAGAAAGACTCACATGGTATATATTCACTTATAATTGGAAACTAGCCCAACAGATATATACCCTGAAAGTTTTCACTTAACAGGAGATTGGGATAGATGGATGTTGGGACTTCCTATTGGGACTCTAAGTGAGGAAAGTATGGGAGAATTGGAAAATAGAATCTAGAGGGTCCTAGAAACCTACTAAGAGAACATCATGACAGGCAGATTTGGATCCAGGGGTGTCTACTCAAACTACTGCACTAAACAAGGCCAAGACATGCAGTAAACATTGAACCCCTATTCCAATCTAGCCAGTGGACTGGATATTCTACACAGTTGTGTGGATAGAGGAGACTGACCCTGACAGGAACTCTGGTGCCCCATATTTGACCACTTCCCCCTTGGTGGGGAGGCCTGGTGACACTCAGAGAAAGGATAAGCAGGCTACCAAAATGTGATTTAATAGGCTGTGACCATATGATGGGGGATTAGGTGCCTTTCTGTCACAGGGGATGGGAATAGGGTGAAAGAGGGAGGGATGCAGAAACAGGAGGATACAAGTGAGGGGATAACAGATAACAGTTGAGATGTAATCTGAGTGTCTTAATTAAGTTAGAAAATCTAGGTGTCAACAAACCAAATTATCCATTTAACAGATGTGTTTTAGAAGCAAACAGTGAATTCTCAACAGTGAAATCTCTAATATCTGTGAAGCAATTAAAATAGTAACATCTTTAGTCATCAGGTAAATGTAAATCAAAACAACTCTTACACCTCTCACAGTGTCTTAGATCAAAAACACAAGCAAGAGCACATGTGGTGAGATATGGAACAAGTGGAATCCTTCTCTATTGCTGGTGGGCATAAAAATTATTCATACACTTTGGAAATCATTTTGGAAGTTTTTCAGAAAATTAGGAATAGGTTTACCTCAAGGGGAAGGAAGAAATAAAGGGATCCTGAGAGGTCAAGGACACAGCAAGCAAACATACGTATCAATTAACCTGGGCCTGTAGGTGCTCACAGAGTCTAAACTACCATCCAAATACCATTCATGGGACTTCCTAGGTTACTAACACATTTGTAGGAGATGTGCCACTTGGTCTTCATGCATGTGGGACATTTAAAAGCAGGAGCAGCAGCTGCCCTTGACTGTGTTGCCTGCCTTAGGATTTCTATCTCCTAACTGGTCTGTTTTCTCTACCATAAATAGAGTAAGATGCAACTAATTCCACTGAAATTTGACATGGCAGGTGTGTTGATACTTATATCTCCCCTTCTGTAAAAAGAAATAGAGGAGAATGGGGGAGGGGAGGGGATGGAGGGAATGTCAGGATATGAGTGCTGGGATGCAATTTTTATGGGAAGTAAATAAATAATGAAAAAGTTACATGATCAATGGGTGCTAGAGATGAGATTTGAATTGACGTATGTTTGGTTTGTATAGAATTTTTTTCTTAGGGACACATCCACTAGGGGAATCTAATATTAAACAGTGCTAGAAAAACCAAAGACACTTTTAGCTAAATGCAACTTTTTTGTTTTATTTGTCATGTATCATATGCTGAATCCCTTTATAGGTCAGTTTATAAAACAGGAATATCTTGTTTCACTACAAACTGGAAATTATGCCAGTTCAGAACCGGGAGCATGGCCAAGTTCATATTATCCTAGTATGGCTACTTTATTTCCTTTAAACGTCAAACTCATTGATTCCAAATATCAAGAGATACTATAATGATAACATGTCTTAAATGGGAAAAATAAGGGAAGAAACAAAGAACAAGGTGGATAGAGAAGGTTAGATTGGGAGAGATTTGGTGGAGAATAAATATGGTCAAGGTACAGTGTACACAATTTCCAAAGAATCAGTAATAAAAAGAAAAAAGGAAAACATTGATCTTACATTCTCACTTACCTAGATATCACAAGAGTAATAGATGTATTTAATTTAAGAATTACCATTCAGGTCTGCAGTGAATCCCAGCCTCATGGATAGGGTCCTTTTCCTAAGGTAATGTTGCTTTTGGAATCTGAGGGATCTGACTAACAATGACTGAGTTGAAATGCATGGCACTGAGGGCAGAGACTTGAGGGTTTATTTTGTTACCACTCTCCAGTTCACTTAATCTCTTGCCTCCTGTCTGTTTAGGGTTTGTTATTTTTTTCATTTTTCCCCTCTTAATCTAGCAATATCAAATAATTGAAACTTCTATATTTGTTTAATATTAAGCTTCAGAACACAACCACTAGAGAAGCTGTTACTCTATCTTTAACCCTCTAAGTTAACCTGATTTCCTCACAGCATACATCCCAGCTATAGTTGCCCTTTGAAGTTTTCCCTGTTCAGCTCTCCCTATCCTGATATCTCCTGGGCCTCTCCCATGGCTGAATGCCCTACTTCCTGCTCTAAATCTTTCTTCTCTGGCTGGAAAGAAGTCCAGTGCTATTCTCTACCCTACTCAGTGATTGGCCAGAAGCTGCTTTACTGCCATATCAAGGAACAATTGGGGAGCAGTGTTATCACAATTGAGAGAGGAGATTCTCACAACAAGGTTTGCATCCAGGTATGGGGATTCAGAAATCAGCATTTGGATTACACAAAAGAAATTGCCCATAGGGCTTTATACAATGGGAGAATCATTGCCACATGTTGTTGGTTTTGATGAAATGGAGAATATGACAATTATGGGGCTATTAAGGCCTCCTCCAGGTATTATACTTATGTCCTTGACATTAGATCATATATGACATCTTTAACAATGCCTGTAGTTAGTTTCTAAGGTAATGGATAGATTTCTGATAATGAAGTACAGAATACAACAGAATTCTTAGGAGGAAAGAGATGCCAAGAACAATCAATGTCTTTATTGAAAACAGTAGTCAAAATATGAAGCAACCTAAGTTGGATAACACCTGGCTAGAGAGGACAAAGCCATATATTGATGGATGCCCAAGCTTGTGTGAATTAATGGCAACCACTGCATCTCTGCATGGTGTACATGGTGCCCCAGGACTTAATGCTTACACTATTTGGTTATGGTCTTTCTTTCATTCACTTGACTTTCTTGAAATAGGAATGTTCACTGTGTTCCATTGTCTGTGGAAGTGTATAAGTGCCTTTTCTACTTTCTTTCCTTTTCAGACAAGATCCCTACATGTAGCACAGTCTAGATTCACATAGAATATCTTCATCAATAAAAAGCAGAAATTCCATGATTACAAATATTTAACATAGTAATTAGCTTCTCTTTTTACAGATTTTATATGATCCTACACCCTTTTGATCTTTTGAACTTATAGGTTTTTTACTTCACTTTTGCAATATACAGGAGCTGTAGGAACTAATGGAGTCATAAATTGTCTCAATGTACTTTTACTTTTAAGAAAAGTATGAGGATTTGAGGACCAGATAAAGACAGTTATAATTTGAATATGTAGTGTCCTTCTAAATACTTGTGTTGAAAACTGAATACTCAATAGACTTTACCAATAGAAAATGAAAGAAGCTAAGAGATTGCATAGAGTTAGATATACAAAGTGCCTCTGAGAAAAGTTTTGATTTGTTTGGTTTTTGTCCCTAGCACTTAGGCTATAATCTCTCTTGTCACTCTAGTTCTCTTTTTCTCTAAAGCATACCTGCTTCATGTATCCTCTAGCACCATGCTCTGCCTCAACACAAGCCGAGAAATAAGACATTAGAGTTGTGATAGGTAGGCATCTGAGATTCCGTGAGGCAACAGTAACATGTCCTCCTTCAAACTTATTTTCAGTTTTTCCCACAATTATTCACAGCTGACAAACAAGATTTCATAGCCAAGAAATATTTTGGCCTCTTTTATCTTAAAATAAAGCCATTATCTTTTATCACAATGAAATGAACTGATAACAATTCTAGAAGTATTAGAGTATTAATGAAAGCTATGTGCCCAGATAAGTCAAAGACTTTTTTCATTAGTTTTCTGTGACTAAATTCCCATTGCTTCAGAACTGCTTCTGACTATAGTTTCCTCACAGTTCTGGGGATCAGCAATCTCCTGAATTAAATTCAAAAATAAAAAGAGCAGTGGGTGTCCTGAAGACACCTCTGAACATAGTCTAGTAGCTATATTTACACTTCCAAGACACTCCCATACTCTCTGAAAAATGAGAACTATCTTCATAATTATGCTATGTTTTCTATTGTAACCACCACTCTATTTAACTCAATTCCCTCTCTCTTTATATGAGTACTCAGGATTGCATTCATCTTAACCGTATATTTCAGGACGTCCATATCATCTCAAATTCACAACTCAATTACATTGGGTAAGCCCTTTTGACGTGTCAATTTTAATTTTTTTCATAATTCTAGAGAATAAATTTGAATAGTTATGGGAAGATTCAGTGAGAGCGGTTATTCTTTAACTATTAACTACTAACCACTCCTTAAAATTTAACCTTTTTGAAATCTAAAAAAAAAAAAAAAAAAAAAAAAAAAAAAAAAAAAAAAGGAAGGGCTATTTGTTAAGAAACAGAAAAGACAAACACCTAAATCTCATGACAAAAAAGGTATTTATTCAAAGTCTCTGAGTCTGAGCTTCAGGAGAAGTTGGGGTTCTTTTTAGAAAGCAGAAATGTTCACTACTATGAAATCAACACTCACTTTTTAGGAAGGTATAATCCAAAATGAAATAATTTGTTACTTACTTCAATTTTAGGCCCATTCATAAAGAACATGTGAAAGTTTTTGAAATTCCTTTCATATTTGCACATATTATTAAAGGAGGGGTGGTAAGAATTCAGATCCAGATGGCCTGGAATATAATGATTTGCTTGTTGTTTTCGGTTGAGAGTTGCTGTCATCCACTAGTTATCACCCACTGACAGTGTGCTGAATAAAATTTCTACGAGACACTGGGACTATCATATGATAAAAACAGTACTGTCTGCCAAGCATGAAAGAAAAAACAGGCATAGAAACAGCTGGTAGATATCAGTATAAATAGAGTGAAGTGAAGATACAGAGAAGCCAGCATTCCTGTGTAGTCAAAAACTGCTGTGTGGGACTCCTGATGTGGAAGGCGTTGGTTGTTGTTTCTCTTGAAGAAGCTGCTCTCTGACTAGGTGTTTGCTCACACTCACTTCAGGCCCCTGCTAAATAATTAAGTTCAGTCTTAGGCTGCAGCACTTTCCATTCACAGTTGTGTTTCTAAAAGAACCTAATGGTTCCCTGGCTGCAGGAGAAGGTTGCTGAAGCCTGAAAAGATTCTACTTTTTCTGATGATAGATAAGGCTGGATGGCCAAATTAAAGACACAGATGTGTGATCTGTGGTATTGAAATGCTTGTTATGAGGAGGACCAAATGTGTATATTTCTGCATCTTGGCTTGTTTGGAGATTACGGCACACATGCAGATGTTGAGTTTGCAGCATAAATCAAAATAATGTCTCCAGTTACTGCTTAAGAGTTAACTGTGAAATATCATTTGTAATACAGACAGAGCAATGTATTCAGTTGCAATGTTTATGTTATAATATTTAAGTCTATCATCACTAATCAAACATTTATCCTGAGTAAGTGTGGAAAATAGTAGGAAATGGTAGAAAAGAATGAAATATGGAGGATCTCAAGCTGATTAAACGGTAAAGTCCATGTAGTCTGCGAGGATGAAATACCTCTCTCTTCATAAGAAATTGGAATTCCAAGTGACAAAGGGTCATGGTGTCAATGTGTTATATGTCCACCTGCTGTTACCTTCCACTTATGTAGCTATAGGAAGTATGGTTAAATCTGTAAAATATTATTTTTTGCTTTTTGAAAGTGGCCCTGGTAAATTATTCTTTTAATTTAAAGAAATGTCCACTGCAAACTCCCAAACCATTCATAAGGATGATACATACCTTTATATATTTACTTATTCATTTATGTATATGAGTGCTCTGACTTTATGCACACCACAAGAGGGCACCAGATCACATTAGAGATGTCTGTGAGCCACCATGTGGTTGCTGGGAACTGAATCAGGACCTCTGGAAGAGAAGTCATTGTCCTTAACTGCTGAGCCATCTCTCTAGCCCTGATACATAGATTTTTTTTAACTCATCAAAATTACTTGAGTGCTCACCTGCTAAATGAATAAATCTACTAGCTCCAGACCTGTTTTGGGTAGGAGCTCAGGTCTCAGCCTAAGGCAGGTCCCCTTTTCAGGGCATCATGATTGATGCATCCTACTTAGGAACTTCAAATACGGGAAACCATGCTGTATCCTGGGCCTCAGAGTCAGGCTCTTATTTTATTTTTTAATTAATTCTTTATTACATATATATTTATATTGTTGTACACACACACACACATATATATGTATATATAATACAATCAAGACTACATACGTGTTTCCTTTATAGTATAAAACTCTCCAAATGTTGACTTTAAAGAGCAGTAAGAATATTGTAATAAGATATTCTTCTCAGGCTGCAGCTCTCACACACCACCTTGATGCTAGGCTATTGATTACAACAGCAAATGAGATGGGGCTTCTCTAAGTTGGAGTCATAAAAAAGAAGAAAGATGCAGAGAAAATTGATACTCCAGTATAGCTGCTCAAGAAAGCTAACATTTTGGAGATTTGCAGTAAATTCAATTTAAATTCAATAAAAATTAAAATTTTTGTTTGCTTGAAAAACTTATTTGAGTGAATTAAGATTTAATAGTCCCTTCTTTCTTGTGTAATCTTTCACAATGGATATCTTGTTTATACCCCAATATACCTCTGAAGTATACTATTTGAACTAGAGTTTACATACATTAGAAATATCATATATAATTTTTAAACATTAAAAAGGAATGCATTCTCTGGAGAAATACACATGGTCTGACCTCCAGCATCTGGGTGCCCTGGCCTTGTGCTTGGTGCTGAGATCAGCAAGCCTTGCAGCTGTGCCTAACCCTCCTGGTTCCCAATGATTTGCATGCACTCACTTCAAAGCCTTGGGGACTCCTTAATATACCAGTCACACTGTGTGCAGTTGTCATTACAGTCTGGACTCAGCATAGACATGAGCGCTCCTGTTCAGTTCTTTGGGCTCCTGTTACTCTGGCTTCCAGGTAAAGAAGAACTAAAATGGGGATTTTTACCTCTTAAACTGTGCTTAGTGTTGACTGGATTTGGGGAAAGTCCTCTCTAATCATTCTATTTGTGTATTTGTTATGTCTCCACACCTAGGTGCCAGATGTGACATCCAGATGATCCAGTCTCCAGCCTCCTTACCTGCATCTCTGGGAGAAAGAGTCACCATCAAATGCCGGGCAAGTCAGAACATTCATAGTTATTTAGCATGGTATCAGCAGAAAGCAGGGAAAGCACCTAAGCTCCTGATCTATAATGCAAACTCCTTGGCAGATGGGGTCTCATCAAGGTTCAGTGGCAGTGGGTCTGGGACAGATTATTCTCTCACCATCAGCAGCCTGGAACCTGATGATATTGCAACCTATTACTGTCAGAACTATTATAGTGCACCACCCACAGTGATATAACTCATAACAAAAACCATCGTGGAAGCAGAAGTGAGAGGCTTGGCTAAGCCAGCTGCTCCTCCTCAAAAGCCACTCAGTGAAACTGTTTCTCAAATGCCACAGGATTTCCAGCAAAGCTCATGGAGAGTCATTTGCTTCTGTAGAAGGAGGCTAACCAGTCCATTCTATACTAAAGGTATCTTTTTTTCTTTATTTCTAGCGATATAGAATACTAATGGCTTTTTTGCCTTTACAGAAAACAATGTCATTCCCTGTGAGCCTGTGAAAAGTCTGACCTCTGTCTCCTCTGCGACTCACACAGAAGAGGGGATTCTACTGTGCACATTCCAGCAAACATTATTTAAATATAGAAAGTTAGTTTCAAACAATAGCACTTAAAATGCAGAGAAATGTTACTGAGAGAAGCTGATAGGAAAGGTTTCCTCATTTTCTTACAAACTCTAGAGAACATATGAAAGAGAAAGAGAAGGCTGCCTAATCATGATCCTTTACTGTGTCTTAAAATTCCAGCCGTGGGTGTTGATGCTCTTAGCTGTCTGCAGCTCTTCACTTAATGTTCCTCTTCCTCTTCTTATGGTCACTGGCCTCCTTACAAGAATCAAACAATATTGAACAACACCAACAACATGACATCGCACTCCACTGTGTGATGATTTCTCTATATGAAATCATATATGTCCGTATGCACATGGTTGTCTTAAACATGGTTCCAGAAATGATATTAATAACTAATAAATATTATGCATAATAGTTTTAGAATCAAAACAAAATGCCAACACAACTACAGCGTTATATACTCTGTTCTGTTGGAGTTCTGTATTTTTATAATTTATTTCCTATATCTGTGATTTTCCATTCATAAACCTGCCTAACTGTGGACTTATGGAACAAACAGAATTAAGTACTGCAATTTCATACAAAAGAGCATAATCACATCCGAAGATACAATACCCCTTCCATATTTCAGATTTTCTTAGTTATGTTACACTTTTTCTTTCTAAATAAATGCTAAACTCAGTTTATCAACTTCAGAAAACCTTTTGGGTACTTTAGTTGCATCATTATTTGTACTAGGTGGTAAATGGAAATTATATATACTTAAAAGTGGCTCATGGAACTGGAGAAAGAACAGAGTGCCTAAGAGCATTGCTTTTTTTTTCTTAGCCTCAGCACACACATGGATAAACAGCTTTCTTTTACCAGAGTTCATTGTGGTCCAGACCATTATTATGGACTTCACAAACCTAAATATTGTCGTGACCCTTCTGGCCAGTGGAAAACAAAGACGCGACCCGAACGTTCTTCTCCAGGCAGTTTATTCAGGAACCTTTTCAGCAAGTTTTTTTTCCTGCCTGCCTCCCCAACACCCCAGCGCCACTTTTTATATCCTCTGCCTCACCCAATCATCAGCTCTTACATCGGTAGCTCCAATTGGTTCCCGACAAGGCGGGGTGCATACATTAGAGCAAAGCACTGCCCACAACCCAAATAAGGACTTGTTTACCAGCCAGGAGCAGAATTGCAAGTCATCCTGCCTGGCAGGTTGCCAGGAGCTTCAGCTTCCCACAGTTCCCCCTTCTTTATTTTAAAATGCAACAGGCAGGAGTAGAGGTCTGATCTCCAGTTGTCAAAATGGGAGATTGTAATGGCCCAGCCAAACCCCACTCAGGGAGTCTGGCTTGGCCACACCCAAACCAGTGCCTTTTTCCTGGAGACAGGGTCTGGGACACTAAACCGTATGCAATCAGACATGCTCCTCAGGATGACGCTGGTCTTCATGCAGTGCCATCCTTGCAATGCTAAGCCTTGCATCCTGAGCATGATGATCTGGGGGACTGCTCATAGATCCTTCATATAACCAAGCCAAATCTGTGGAGATTGGCCATCCTCTAGGGCTGCAAAGCTTGGGCAACCATGGCATTTGCTCTTTGTTGTTGAATGTGCAATCGGCAAATAAACCAGAAGGCAAGGCAGCTGATAAGAATGAGGCCCAGGCCCAATGCCCCCATGTCTGCCCATTTCCGGAGATGGCCCATGGATTGAGCAATCCAATGTGAAAGGTCGGAAGCCATGGTGAGGTCAACCCACGAGGAATCAATGCAAACAACTGAAGTCCTCACTTCCTTTAATAGGAATTCAAATTCTCTGGTCCAATTACCTGTAAGATACTTAGACAATTGTCTGGACAAGTTACCAGAATGGGATATGTTATTAGCAATTGGAACAGATCCAGAAGGAACTAAACGTTCTGGAAGAGGACACCAAAAGAGTGGAAGCACAGTGCCTCAATTTGAAGCTCCTTCTCCATCACACAGTAGTATTATTGACTCCACAGAATACAATCAACGTCTAGATTTCAGTAAGACGTCTCAGTCTTATCTGTTTTGATATGATTGAGGAGGCACACAGGACAAAACACGGCCCCAGCCTCTGCCACAAGTGTATTCATCAGAGTCCGGAGGAGAACAATAGATGTCCCAAGTAAAACCATGCCATGAACAACATTGACCATCTCCATCCCAATTTCTTGGTGAATGAACTCATTCTCAAACAGAAGCAAAGATCCAAAGAAAAGAGGTTCAAGTTGGACCACTCAGTGTGTAGCACCAATGGGCATAGGTGGCAAATATTTCAAGACTTGCTGGGTGTCTAGTGCAGTGGCCACACTAGCAGACATATTATTCATTGCAGCAGCAGTCTGCACAGTAGAAGTAAGGGCCACGGCAGCAGCGGTGGTCGTTGTGGCAGAAACAGCTACAGCAGCAACAATAGCCGCAGTAATCCAAAAAATCCTCCGGGAATTTGTCTCTATTTCTTCTCCTGCCCATGAAGCCACACAGCACATCTCCCCTTGCCGTGGCTTCAGAGGACCCATGAGCTGGGCTCTTGCTCAAGGAACGCCGAGGAAAAACAGTGGCAGAGTGCCTTAAGGGCAAAGGACTAGGAAACACCAACAAAATACCCCATCGAAGTTCATCAGTCCTCCCTTTGTAAAAAAAAAGTTTATCATCAGTAGGCACTTCAGAAGGAACATCTTGCTTGGAAACAGCCAATCTGGTAAGTCTCTCAGGAACCCAGATGGGCTGTGACTGCGTCTGCAGAAACACACAAACAGAGCCTCTCGCCCATACCACTACAGGATCAGGCCCATTCCACTTTCCTGTGAGAACATCCTTCCAGAGGACCATGCCCTCAGAGGCAGGCTCCAGGGAGCCATGTCGATCAGCTGCAGATGGGCCATCTTTAGTCAGATGAAAAAAATTCAAGGTCTAGAGAGCAATAGCCAGGTGCTCCTTTGGTGTTCTGCCAGAGGCTATTCCCCCTTTTTGTTTTAATAAACACTCTTTTAAAGTTCTATAAGCTCGTTCTACAATGCCCTGTCCCTGAAGATTATAGGGCAATCCATGGTTTAACTGTATACCCATTTGCTGACAAAATTGAGTAAAAGAAGCAGAAGTGTATGCAGGACCATTGTTAGTTTTTAATTGTTTTGGGATACCACAAGCACTCCAGGCTTCAAAGCAATGTGATATAACATGTTTGGCTCTTTCCCCAGCAAGGGCTGAAGCAAAAATGATACCTGAAGCGGTATCCATTGACACATGCACATATTTTAATTTTCCAAATTCATTTACATGAGTTACATCCATTTGCCATATATGTAGGGGGCTTAACCCTCTAGGGTTTACACCCCATGATGGATTAGGCAAAAAGGGAACACATGCACCACAAGCCTTGACAATACCCCACGCATCAGCACGGGACACTTGAAAGCGGCGTGCAAGGGTGCCTGCATTCACATGAAATTGAGAATGAAACTGTTGAGCCTTTTCTGCATTAGACATTCCACAGAACACAAAAATAGCACGTGTAGCTTTATCTACTAAATCATTATTTTCACTCAAAGGACCAGGCAAATTCAAATGAGCTCTAATATGCTGCACAAAAAAGGGATTTTTATGGGGCCAAATCTCTTGCTGTAACTGAAATAAAATAGATTGAATAGGGCTTTTAATATCAATTTTTCCTGCCACTTCTAATTCTTTTAAAATATTAACAACATACTGGGAATCTGACAACAAATTAAATGCCTCTTTATGACTTTGAAATACTAATAACACAATACGCAACTCAATAATTTGGCGGGATGGTGGAGCAAATTGAGTAACTATCGGCTCTTTTCCATCCAAAACATAAGCGCCACATCCGGTCTTTGATCCATCAGTAAATATATTACAGGCACCCTCTAAGGGCTGGCTCCTTGTTACTTTTGGGAAAATAATGGGGTGTTCTTTAACAAAATGCAGAATTGGATCTTTAGGTAAATGATCATCAAATTCACCGTCAAAACTACATCTTAATATGGCCCAATCATCAATGGTAGCTAATAGCACCTCTATTTGTTGAGTAGTGTAGGGCACAATTTTTTATTGTGGGGAGGTACCCAAAATGTTGGATGCATTGTTGTAATCCTTGCAATCCCAGTGTTGCTATAGCAGAAGGATAGTGCCTCAGAGTTTTAGACGGGGAAATTCTGGGATGTATCCACAAAAGGGGTATTCCCTGCCATATAACTCCAGTAGGCTGACTGCTGGTAGGTAATAAACATAATGAGAATGGTTGTCCTTTTTGTGTTCACTCTAGAGAGGCTTTTGCCAATTCATCCTCCACTAAGTAGAGGGCCTCTTGGGCTTCAGGCGTTAACTTCCTATTAGAGATTAATTCTGGATCTCCCTGCAAGATATCATACAATGGTTACAGCTGTTGATTAGATAACTTTAAGAATGGCCTCACCCATTGAATATCTCCCAATAATTTTTGAAAATCATTCAGGGTATTTAAACTATCTACTCGCAATTGAAGCTTTTGAGGTATAATCTTATCTGAATATATTTTTACTCCTAAATAATCCACAACCTTATCTTTCTGAACTTTTTCTGGGGCAATATACAATCCAAACCCTTTTAAATCTTTTACAACCTGGCAATAAGCCAAATCCAATTCTTGTTCATTCTTTCCTGATAGTAAAATATCATCCATATAATGACAACAATGTATTTTTTGAAATTTTTGTCTAATATTTTTAAGGGCTTTGGCAACATAAAGTTGACACATGATAGGGCTATTTGCCATGCCTTGAGGCAAAACAACCCATTCAATTCTTTTATCAGGCTCTGCATGATTAATTGAAGGCAAGGTAAAAGCAAATCGCTTTCAATCATTCTTATGCAGAGGAATAGAGAAAAAATAATCTTTAATATCAATTACAATAATAGGCTAATTCCTAGGAATTTTGGAAGGTAATGGGAGGCCTCGTTGAACTGGGCCCAAAATTTCCATTTGTTTATTAATGCTCTCATTTCATGTAATAACCTCTACTTTCCTCATTTTTTCTTTACCACAAAAAATGGGTGTATTTCAAGGTGAAACAGAGGACTGAATATGTCTTAGGGCTAGCTGTTCTTTTACCAAAGCTTTAGCAGCTTCAAGCTTTTTTGAGGAAAGCGGCCATTGAGGAACCCATACTGGCTCCTCAGACTTCCAGGTAATGGGTAAAGCCTCCTCAATGGCCCCTAGGAAAAACCCAGTCCACCTCTTCCTTCCTTTTTCTCAGGTGGTATGGGGGGTTTCCTTTCTTGTAGGTGCTTTCCCAACCCATATCCTGGATGGTACCCCATCCTTTTCATCATATCCTGAGCATGCTTACTGTAGCAAGTTTCATTGGTTAATCTAAACCCCATGTCTTGCAAGAGATCTCTACCCCACAGGGTAACAGGAAGTTCTAATACATAGGGCTGCATCCATCCCCCATGTCCGTCCTCATCTTGCCATTGTAGCTGTCTCGCGCTAATATCTGGGGTTTTTGCATAACCCAAGCCTTGCAACATCTGGGCGGAGCTCTGCACTGGCCAGCCTTTTGGCCAATCTTTTTTTGAAATTATGTTTTTATCAGCGCCGGTGTCCAAAAGGCCTGTTATTCTCTTCCCCTCTATTTTCAGCTTTATTACTGGCCTTTTGTCTAGATTCATGGCAAAAAACATAGAGTCTACTCCAGATGATCCAAATCTTTTATCTCCTCTTTCCTGGCCTTTTGCGGGGAACAGATCATGGCAACTAGGTAAGACTAAGAGCTGAGCCAGCCTATCTCCAGGAGAGATGGCTGCAACTCCTCTAGGGGAAGAAACCATAATTTTAACTACTTCAGAATAATCAGAATCTATAACCCCGGGATGAACAAGGATGCCTTGCATGGGAGTAGAGCTTCTGCCAATCAATAATCCCACTGTTCCTGGAGGAAGGGGGCCCTTAAAATCGGACTCAACCACCTGAGGCCCCATCAGGGGAGTTAGTACGAGTCTGGTGGTAGAACAGAGGTCAAGCCCTGCACTTCCTTTTGTGGCTCTGGGGGCTGGTTCCAAGACATTGGAGGCCCGAGTGTGAGCCACTGGCTCTCCATGGCCCCATATATTTGAGGGCCCTGAGGTTGGGGGCCCCACGATCCATTTTTTGGCCGAGCTCCACCATATCCAGCATTCAATGGTTGCCCATTGATGTCCTCGTTGGAGCGACACTCATTAGCCCAATGGTTCTCCTTTTTACATCTTGGGCAAAAGCCAGGGGTTCTAGGCCGCTCTTCAGGTCCTTTCTGCATAGGGCATTGTTTTTTTCATGTGCCCCATCTGTCCACATTTAAAGCAAGCACTTCCAGATCTGGGTTTCCGCATTGCTGTCATCTGCATGACTGCAGCAGCAAGCCCTGCATTGGTAAGGGGGCTGCCGATCTCCCTACAAATTTTTATCCAGACTTCTAACCCTCTCTTCTTATATGGGTTGATGGCTTGGCGACATTCCTTAGTACACTGTTCAAAGAGGAGCTGTTTTATCAGGGGCATGGCAATGTCAGCATCTCCAAATATTCGACCCGCTGCCTCTACCATTCGGGCCAAAAATCCGCAAAAGGTTCCATGGAGCCCTGCACTATCTTGGTGAGATTTCCTGTAACTTCACCTCTATTAGGCAAAGCCTTCCACGCTCTTGTGGCTGCCAAGTTAACTTGTTCATAAACCCGTTGAGTATATGTTGTTTGCTGATTGGCAAAGCGGCGCTGTCCTAGGAGCATATCCTGATCCCAGGCAGCCTGTCCTGTTGCTGCATTGGCAGCTGCTTGTTCACTTGTATACTCTATGTAAAAGGCCTTCCAATCCAGATACTGTCCAGGGGATAGGCATGCCTTTACTAGGCTCATCCAATCTGATGGGGTCATGCAATACCTATGTAGACTTTCCAGTTGGGTGGTAACAAAGGCAGCTGCCACCCAATAGGTACGCACAGATTCGGCCAATCTTTGGACAATTTTAAAGTCCAGGGGCTCATGATATCTATTTCCCTGCGCATCCTGAAAAACAGGAAAGCACTGTTGGGTCCGTGCCTCTCTGCACACCTCTGGGCAAAAGGTACATCCTGTCCCCGATCCGTTCTATTGAACGTAGGGAGGAAGCTGAGGCAACTCAGATAGAGGCGGCCCAGGAGCCGAAGGCTCCACCCCGGATTCTAGCTTCCCCATTTTCCGGATCAGCTTTTCTACTTCCTCTTCTAAGTCCCCCCCCCCTCTGAATCTGATGATGTTACAGATTTTGCTCTCAACAAGTCTTTAAGTGTGATAAACACAGAGCTGAATGGTAAATTTCCCATTTTACTTTCTGTTTCACTTTGTCCTCTACCAGGAGTCTTATTGCTCGTACCAAGTCTTTATAGTCCTATCTGGAACTTTATTGCCTCCGTACCTGAGAAACTTATTCGTCCCTTGCTTACCAGGGAACTTTATCGCTCGTACTGAGTCTTTATAGTCCTAACCGGAACCTTATAGTCTCTGCATCCAAGAACTTATCTTGTCCCTCCCTTACCAGGGAACTTACCAGTCGACTGCCCTGACCACCAGGATTTCTGAGCACTCGCAAATGACTAGGGTCCCCTTAAGGGCCACCACTTGTCCTGACCCTTCCGGTCAGCGAAAAATAAGGACGCGACCTGAACGTTCTTCTCCAGGCAGTTTATTCAGGAACCTTTTCAGCAAGCTTTTTTTCCTGCCTGCCTCCCCAACACCCCAGCGCCCCTTTTTATATCCTCTGCCTCACCCAGCCAGCAGCCCTTATCTTGGTAGCTCCAATTGGCTCCCGACAAGGCGGGGTGCATACATTAGAGCAAAGCACGGCCCACAACCCAAATGAGGACTTGTTTACCAGCCAGGAGCAGAATTGCAAGTCATCCTGCCTGGAAAGTTGCCAGGAGCTTCAGCTTCCCACAAAATATGGACACAGTGTTCTTAGAAATATGCAAGCAAAACACTCATACATACAAAAGTATTGTTTTGTAAAAGTGGTTCATGCTGGGAGTAGTGTTATAAGACTTTAACCACACCACTCAGGAGACAGAGTCTGGTGGAACCTGTGAGCTCCACATCAGCTTGGTCTACAAATGGTGTTTCAGGAGAGTCAGGGCTTGGTTACACAGAGAAACCCTGTCTCAAAAATATTCACAGATAATAATCATCATGTTAATCTTTTTTCATGATAATCTTTATAGAGTTTAATTGTATCAGTTTTCAAAACTATCAAGGTTACATTTTTACCCAATTATGTAAAAAGGTTTTTAAAAGTATAGTTTAAAACTCTAAATAAAAAAAAGTCCTGGCACATCCTAATTTTATGCCTTTTTCCAAATTAAGCAACGTTATTCACTCTTGCAGAAGGTACTTCCATTTCTTCTCACATTATAACATATTTTTCCTCTTTTGATCAGTATAGAATATTAGTGGGAAAGTTTATCAGGTCAGTGTTATTGTTGGATGTGCTGGGGTCGTTTAATAAGGAGGCTTCCCTTTCCTGAGGGGCAAAGGGAGTAAGTAGGGGTAGGAGGGGTAAAGAGAGCAGAGGGACTGTGAGGAGACAAGAAAGGGGCCTACAATTGTTAAGTGAATAGATAAAAAAATACAATTTTTAAATTTCTATGTGATTTATTTTCCAACCTTTTTGGTAGTCCTAAAAGTACCATTGGTTACAGTCTTTAAGTCGGCAAATTACTTCTGATGTACATGGTTGCAAGGTTTGTTTATTTATTTGTTTCAGTTTTATTTTACATTAACAATTATACACCTCCACAGTTCTTTAATAATCTCATTTTAATGTTTCTCTGTAATTTGAAGCAGGAATGTGGTCATCATAACATTTTGAATGATGTGAGGTAAGAAGACAGTAACTTTAAGACATTTAAAGAAAGCCTTTAAACATGAATAGATGTTGGATTTTGTCAAATGCTTTTTCTGCGTCTAAAAAAATGATCATGTAGATTTTCTCTTTCAGTTTGTTTATATGGTGGATTACATTGATGGATTTCCGTATGTTAAGCTATCCCTGCATGTTGACAAAAAAAAAGCATTTGACAAAATCCAACATCCTTTCATGTTTAAAGTTCTGGAGAGATCAGGAATACAAGGCACTTATCTAAATATAATAACGGCTATATGCAGCAAACCAATAGCCAACATTAAATTAAATGGAGAGATACTCAAGGAAGTCCATCTAAAATCAGGGACCAGACAAGGCTGCACTCTCTCGCCATATCTCTTCAATATAAGTCTTAAAGTTCTAGCCAGAGCAGTAAGACATCAAAAGGAGATCAAGGGGATCCAAAAGGGAAAGGAAGAAGTCAAATTATCCCTATTTGCAGATGATATGATAGTGTATATAAGTGATCCGCAAAATTCCACCAGAGAACTCCTACAGCTGATAAACACCTTCAGCAAATTGGCAGGGTACAAAATAAACTCAAAAAAGTCAGTAGCTTTCCTGTATACAAATGACAAACAGGCAGAGGAAGAATTTAGGAAAACTACTTCCTTCACAGTAGCCACAAGCAATATAAAATATCTAGGAGTAATTCTAACCAAGCAAGTGAAGGACTTATTTGAAAAAACCTTTAAACCTCTGAAGAAAGAGATTAAAGATGACATCAGAAGATGAAGGGATTTACCTTGTTCATGGATCGGGAGAATCAACATAGTAAAAATGGCCATCTTATCAAAAGCAATTTACAGATTCAACGCAATCCCTATCAAAATACCTTAAAAATACTTTGAAGATATTGAAAGATCAATTCTCAAATTTGTATGGAGAAATAAAAAGCCCAGAATAGCAAAAACAATCCTACACAATAATAGATCCTCTGGAGGAATCTCCATATCTGATCTCAAAATGTACTACAGAGGAACAGTAATTAAAACAGCATGGTACTGGCAAAGCAATAGGCTGACGGATCAATGGAATCGAACTGAAGACCCAGAGATGAATCCACACATATTTGCTCACTTGATTTTTGACAAAGAAGCCAAATCCATTCAATGGGAAAACGATAGCATCTTCAACAAATGATGCTGGTCTAACTGGATATCTACGTGTAGAAAAATGCAATTAGACCCCTATTTGTCACCATGCACAAAACTCAAGTCCAAGTGGATTAAACACCTCAACTTAAAACCCGAGACATTAATTCAGTTAGAGAGAAAAGTGGGGGAGCCTGGAATACATAGGCACATGGGACAACTTCCTGAACAGTATACCAACTGCCCAGGCCTTATTGTCTACAATTAATAAGTGGGACCTCATTAGACTGAGAAGCTTCTGTAAGGCAGGAGACACTGTCAACAGAACAAAGCGACAGCCTACAGACTGGGAAAAGATCTTCACCAACACTTCATCTGACAAAGGTCTAATATCCAAAATATATAATGAACTCAAGAAATTAAACACCACAAAACCAAACAACCCAATTGTGAAATGGGGCTTAGAACTAAACAGAGAATTCTCAACAGAGGAATATCAAATGGCCGAGAAACACTAAGAAATGCTCGTCCTCGTTAGTCATCAGAGAAATGCAAGTCAAAACGACACTGAGATTCCATCTTACATCCATCAGAATGGCTAAGATCAATCACTCAACTGACACCACATACTGGTGAGGATGTGGAGATAGAGGAAAACTCCTTCATTGCTGGTGAGAATGCAAACTAGTACAACCACTTTGGAAATCTATCTGGCGCTTTCTCAGAAAAATGGGAATAGGGCTTCCTCAAGACCCAGCTATCCCACTATTTGGAATATATCCAGAAAATGCCCTACTGCACAACAGGGACATATGCTCAACCATGTTCATAGCTGCTCTATACATAAGAGCCAGAACATGGAAACAGCCTAAGTGTCCCTCAGTAGAAGAATGGACTAAGAAACTGTGGTACATTTACACTATGGAATACTACTCAGCTATTAAAAACAAGGAATTCTCAAAATTTGTGGACAAATGGATTGAACTAGAAATTTATCATAATGAGTGAGTTCACCCAGAAGCAAAAAGAGAAAAATGGTATATACTCACTTATATTGATACACTAGTCCAAGGGATACATCCAATGAAAAACTTTACTTACCAGGAAAGTGGTGCAAAGGAGAGGACATTCTATTGAGACTTTAGGAGAGAGTAGCATGGAAGAACGGGGAAATAGAAGGATCCACAGGGTCCTGGAAACCTACCAGAAGAACTTTATGACAGGCAGATCTGGGTCCTGCGGTCCTCCGCAAACTAAGGCACCAGTCAAGGAGAATATAGGCATTAAACTTCAAAACCCTACCAGGACCTAGCCGATGAACAGGATATTCCCCACCGGTGAGTGGAGAGTGAGATTTGACTCTCACACAAACTCCGGTGACCATTTTCTGACCACGTCCCCTAGATGGGGAGGCCTGGCAGCACTCAGAGGAAGGATAGCAAGTTACCAAGAAGAAACACGATATTCTAAGAGCATATGTAGGGGGAAGAGGTCTCACTCAATCACAGACATAGGGGAAGGGAGAAGGGAGGAAGTGGTAGGGAGGGAGGAATAGAAAAATACAAGGGAAAGGCTAACAACTGAGATGTAATATGAATAAATTAATAAAAATTTTAAAAAAGAAAGCCTTTACACTGGGATAAATTTAAATTAAGATGTCTTGGTCACATTCAGCAAATATAAAAAGGACATCTAAGTTTGACTTTAAGACGAACCACTATTTTAAAATAGTGTAAGTACTCTGAGAAATACTCCAGGCATATTTATACAGTTTTCATTTGTTATTTATCTGAACTTCAAGTACAACTAATCTTCTGCTTACCTTTCTTTATTATTTTTTATTAATTTATTTAGATTACATCTCAATTGTTATCCCCTCACTTGTATACTCCATTCCTCCCTCCCTCTCCATGTTTCAAACTATTCCCCTCCCCTAGGTCTGTGACAGAAGCGGATCTCCTCCCCCATGATATGGTCCCAGCCTATCAAGTCTCAACCTGGTATCCTGCTTATCCTTTCTCTGAGTGCCACCAGGCTTCCCCAGCAAGGAGAAGTGGTCAAATATGGGGCACCAGAGTTCATCTCAGAGTCGGTCCCCACTCTCCATGCAACTTTGGAGAATGTCCTCTAAATAAATACTTATAATCAGGCAGCAAACTATCTTTGTCATCTTCTCATTTGGAAAGCTACTAACCTCAACTCCTAAAACACTCAGGTAATGAAGTTTATTCCTTCTCAAGTCTCAGATGGAGTTGACAACAGGTAGCTCAGTTTTATAATAAAACCTAGCTGTTTAGGGATTAAGACATTTTTCCATCTAGATAAATGTTTCAAGTTGATAATTACAAGATGTGATAGAGTTTGATTTACATTCAGAATTTTAGCTGCACCAAGATAGAAAAGATGCTTTCTTCAAGGCTGTCAAATACAAATAGCCATAGACACTAAGAATGTAACGTTGATATAATTCCTGATTGTATCATGGTTCTTCTTTCTATATATAGGTTATTTTATATATATGTACTAATATGAATGTTTATATAAAAATGGGTAATTAATAAAAAATTGAAAGTCCTAATGTTTGAAGTAATAAAAAGTGATTTTAACAAAGGAAAAATGGTTAACATTATAAAATCAAATATGTTGTCTAGTCACTTGTATGTCCTTTAATGTAAAAGGACTATTCTGCTATGAAAATTATGGAGGGGAAACTGATGGTAATGTGACTTTGTCACTTAGCACAGTATCAAAAGGGCCATCCGTAACCTGAAGAAGCAAAAACAACAGTGACTATGAGTTTTTAAAAAAGAAAATTATGGTGGTGAACTGTGACAGTTTGCATATAATAGTTGTGATAAAAATTATGACTATAATAAAAAGTATATTTGGACTAATGGTTCCAGAGGTTTACAGTCCAGAATAGTGGAGAGAAGGCATGTTGTCTAGAGCACAGCTGAAAGCTCACATCTTTTTTTCTGAGACAGGATTTTTCTGTGTAGCCTTGACTGTTCTTCACTCACTTTGTAGACCAGGCTAGCCTCGAATTCACAAAGATCCATCTGCCTCTGGCTCCCAAGTGCTGGGATTAAAGGCGTGCACCACCACTGCCTGGCAGAGCTCACATCTTGAACTACAAGTAGGAAGTAAAAGACAAAATGTGATGAGTAGCATTAACATCCCAAAGTTTGCTTCTATACTTGCACACAAACTTCACCAGCAAGATAACACCTCCAAAACTCACAACAACAGCTACGGAGAACCAAGTATTCAAACATTTCGCATTATGTTATATTTTTCAATCAACCAGTACAGCAACTAAGAACAATGACAATAACCAATATTGTTTTAGGGATTTCCTGTGTATCTCTGATCAACATCTTGAGGGAAGGTATCACCAACTTGGAAGAAGGCTTTTTATTTTACAAGGTACAGCTTTTGGGGTGCACATAATGCTCTATGTAAGGAAACACCACATAAACCCTTTTATATTCATAAGAAAGTATATGAAATATATAACATGCTATTTTATGGCTTTTAATAACATCCTTAATGTTAATTTTTCCCAACTCCCTGCTCAGCCTTACCTTCCCATCCATCTGCACACTTACCCTCCCTATCCATCATTCTGTTTCCCCTTTCACATCACTTGCTCTTTCTAGGATCTTTCTTTTCCTTCCTCAGCCCAATGGTCCTTCCCTAACTTTCTGGATTCAACAACTACTCCAAATTAAGTGCACAACTCTAAGGTCATCTTATACACTATAATCCTTTCCAGCTATATCCATTCTGCTGGAAATATCATGTTTTCAATTTCTTTATATCCTAATAAATAAATAAATGGATTTTTAAATAACAAGGAAATGGAAGTATAGTGTTCATCAAAAACTGGGTACCATTACCAAAACTTATATTAATTAAAGTAAACATTATATTTAAAAACCAGCTGTACCCTCATGGTTTGCCTCTTTTGTGTGTATTAAATTCTGTATAGAAACATAATCACATGTGTGTATATGACATTAATTAGAAATGAATCTTCCTAGAGGCATAAAGTTTTAGGGTTTGGATGTGGTATCATAGTTTTAGAGGACACTGAGATAAATAACTGTGGACCAAAGTATTAATAGTGTAGACAGACAAATTTAGAGAAATAGTATGGTATTAGCATACTATCTCACTGCAGTGAGATGTTTATTCTTAGAATCAGAGACAGGCTGTGGTTCAGTGTCTCTCAGGAGGCCCAGTGGTTGCCTGGTGCAGGCTCCTTGTGTGGGAATGTCTGATGTCCATTTTATTATTTATTTTTACTTTAAAGTGATTTTATTGCTTGGGAATATAAGATAATTTATGCCAATAGAATAGAGGTTGTGGATGGATTCTGTTAACAGTTGGAGGTGTGTGTGTGTATGGGTGTGTGTGCGCATGTGTGTGTGTGTGTCTGTGTGTGTGTGTGTGTGTGTGTGTGTGTGTGTGTGTGTGTGTGTTAGCCTTGGCTGTCCTGGACTCTCTTAGTAAACCACTCTTGCATCAAACTCAGAGCGATCCACCATCCATTGCCTCCAGAATGCTGAGATTAAAAGTGTGCACCACCATGCCTGGCATATGTTTTTATTATAGTTTATTTACATTACATCTTGATTATAATCCCCCTATTCTTATCTACTTGTTTCACCCACCCTCTCTCCCTCCCTTTCTCTTCTTCTACCCTATTCCCTTCCCCTAGAACTCTGACTGGTTGGATTTTCCTCCACACCCTCAAATCTAGTCTCATTTAGGTAGTCTGCATCCCCTTTCTCTGTGTTCCCAAAGGGCCTCTCCACCTATGGCAGTGATCAAATAATGGGCACCACAGTTCACATTAGAGGCAGTTCCCTGCTCTCCTCTCCTCTTCTCCATGTGAAAAATGAGCTGTCCATTGGCTACTTAGGAACAGAGGGTCAAGGTTCTCTGCTTGCAATGTCCTTGGTTGGTACATCAGTTTTTTTCAGGCCCCACTGGGCCCGTATCCTACAGTGTTGATAGTCTTCTTGAGAAACTTCCGAACTCCCCCTCACACTTCTGGCGCCCATCTCTTTCATATAACTTGGAGATCTTAACCAAGAGTCCAGCTTTGGTTATCAGTAGTTGCCCTGCTAGGTGGAATCTCTGAGAGGACATCTATGTTGGGCTCATATCCACTCATAAGTGAGTATACACCATGAATGTCTTTCTGGGTCTAGAATTGTAGGCGATATGGAGCAGCTCAGCATAGATTTTGTTACTAACCTCAGCTCCTCTAGAAGAACAGCAAACACTCTAAAATGCTGAGTGATCTGTCAAGCTCCTGAGAGATTTTTCTAGTGTCAAAATTTGGTACTAAAATCATTTCCCTGAGTGAACTGGTGAGATGTGTCAACAATAAAAGTACCTGCAATTAAAACAACAATTTGAACTTTACCCTGTATTTACACTGTCCTGGATGACTGACTCCAAACAGTGGTCCTCTGTTCCTCATGTGTGCACTAGAATAAACATTCCCACACATAGATATATTCAGTCACATAATAAAAAAATAAAAGTAAACTTGTCATTTCACTGAGTATAATTGCTGTATGAAAATTCATATATATTTAATTCATATACCAAATGAGTAAAATTCACCTGTGAAATATCACTACCCACAAACACTAGAGACCCATCCATCACTTACAGAGCTTCCACAAATCATATTTTCTATGATAATTACTCTAATATCCATTATTTTTACTTTTATGCCATCCTTAAGCTATGCCATCCTAATATATTTATTTATTTTCCTGCTGCCAGGAGACAAATTCAATAAGCTACAGTGTAGACAATCACACATATTGTTTTACTACTGTACAATCAAAAGCAGAGTAAAATATAGTTTCAACTTGAAGAAAATGATTGCATACAAATTGTCTCAATCCTTCACTTCATCCTAGTGGATCAAAGTATTCAGCATAAAAAATGAAGGACATTAAAACTGCTTGTGGTTGTACAGATTGAAGGTTGTCAGCATGTTCTTTTTCCATCAAGCACCATATTTTGTTTTACTACTGTCACAGAACATATTTTCTGTGAGTTTTGTAATCATGAGACGCATGAATCACTCTTCCCTTTATCTAAACAGTAGCAGTAACAAGGATCTTTGCGTATTGCTCCCTAGGGAGGACCTACCCTTTGTACATTAAGATAAAAGCTTAGTTGTCAATTTTCAGTGACTGGTTAGTCTCCTCAGAAGCCTCTTCAAAATGAAGTTGCCTGTTCTCCTCTTGAAGCTGATGTTGTTCAGGATTCCTGGTGAGGACAGAGGGAAGTGAGAAAGGATGCATAGATAGGATGGGACCTTTCCACTGCATTCCCTGATGTTCACACGTGTTTTGTCAATTTATGAGAAGATGGGACTTATATTACAGGATTGGGACTGTGATGTCAACATCTATGAGAAGGGGGTTCCAGGTGGGAGGAAACCTGTGCTATAATGAAGGCTCTGACACGGATTGACTTGGATGTTCTGAGTTATGCCTAGAAGGCCTTTAAGTCTTTAATTTCAGTCATATTGATAAAGGGTAATTTTAGTGCATAGAGAATTGTATGTGGAAGTAACCATGTTGTTTGAAATAACTGTCAAAAAAGAAACCACAAAGATAGTTCCTTTAGTGTGTCCATAACTTTGTACTTCTCTGTCATTATTTCAGCCTCCAGTGGTAATGTTGTGATGACCCAAACCCCAATCTCTTTGCTTGTCAGCCTTGGAGATCAAGCCTCTATCTCATGTAGATCTAGTCAGAGCCTCCTAGATAGTAATGGAAACACCTATTTGAATTTGTACCTGCAGAAGCCAGGCCAGTCTCCACAGCTCCTAATCTATCAAGATTCCAATCGATTTCCTGGGGTCCCAGAATGGTTCAGTGGGTCAGGTACAGATTTCACACTCAAGATCAGCAGAGTGGAACCTGAGGATTTAGGAGTTTTTTCTGACTGCAACCAATACATTCCTCCCATAGTGATGCAGACCCAAACAAAAACATCTTTGCTTGGGGAGGCCCAGCTGCCAAATATGTAACTTACATGTGAAAGAGAGAAAAGTCCTGAGAGACTCCAGATTATGGCTTGCAGCTGAAATATATGCATCTTGGCTACATCTCATTGGTCATTGGATGTAATAACAATGACATTGTATCTGCCTCAGGAGAATGGTAAACACATGTCCTCTCATCAACCAGGAATGATGAGGGTAAATCTGAGTTGAAACCCATTCTGATCTGAGGCCTTGTCTGCCTTTGTCAGTCAACATTATGCAGTAAACAGACAGGAAACTGAGGCATAGTCCTTTGCTAAACAATCTCCTTTACTGTATGTGTACTTTATTTGCCACATTTTATGCTTTTGACTTAAATAACATTCTATTACTATAAATATTGCCTATTCTACTTTCCTTTGTTTTCTATTTGTGTAAAGTATATTCATTGAATCCCAAATATTCAGATTATATTTTACTCATAAAGTCTTCTATTTCGGACAAATAGTCATTTTTATCTCAATCCAACTGTTGTAACTTCTTTCACTTAATTTTTTATTTCAAATTATACTCATAGTTACTGGCGAGTAGGAAGATATTTATGCTAGTATTTGTTTAGTTGTTTTAAAAATCCATTCTATTAGTTGTCATTTGATGTTTTTATATACTGATGAAAATTAATACTTTTTTCCTATAGTTGTATAAATTTATTGAACTTTATGCAAACCTGTTGTCAGGTTAAATTACTATTTTTTTTTTTTTTTTTTTTTTTTGTTTCCAGAGAGTGCTCACATTTTCTTTTACTTTTGAAAATTTCTAGGAACTGTATATTCATGGTGGTGGAGGGATGGTAAATTTTTGCTCTTCTTGCTAGAACTTTGGTTATGTTATCCAATTATGTCCTCATTGCTAGATTCTTATTATGAAATTAGTGTGAGTCCAATGGAATTTGCTCTTATGTAACTCAGACCTTCACCCTTCTCTTCAAGTCAGGTTTTGTTTGTTTGTTTGTTTGTTTGTTTGTTTTGGGGTAGGTGAACTTTTGGACAGGTGTTTTTCGTTGAATTTAATTAACAGTCTTTGAGTTTCCAGGACCTGGATGTTTAGATAGTATTTTATTAAGTATGTGCTCTCATGTTTACCTTTTCCTCTTTATAGAAATTGTATATATATCTATTTGTATTCATTCAGAGTCATCCCATGTTTTCCTGATGCTGTTCATTATTTTTATTTTGATTTATTTTCACTTATTGTATATTTTTAAATTTAAAAACATAAAGAATATAATAATATTTTCATTCACATTGCCAATATTTTTCTTTCCTCTAACTCTGAACCTCTTATTCTCAACAACCCCCTCCAATTGTAATTCTTTTCACTCACTGAGGCAATTTTCTTTGCTTGTATGAGTGTCAGATGTGGCTTTTGTACTTGAACTTAGTTTGACAATGGCTACGAGACTGGAGATAATTCCAGACTTTCCCAGCAGCTATTAACTGCTGATACAATGTTATTAAAGAGTGTAAACTTATCAGGGCCTCCTCCATTTGTGATGAAATGTTGATGAGTCCTGTCCTGTGTGGGTAACCACAGTAGTGGATTAATGAGTACAATGAGCACAGGTTTACCTTCTATTCTTTGGTTCATAAATTCTTTCTACATCCTGTTTGGGATGTCCCTTGAGCCTGAATTGGTTATGTACGTTGCCTGTTAAGGACAAGTGTGAGCATCCCAGTTATCATCCATAGCATTTTGAAGAGCTTTGTGCCTCTCCACTAAGTACTGCCCCTACAAAAAGAAATTCCTCCAATGAAGGCTGATGCCATCACTAGACTATAGGTATAAACATAAAGTTTAGAAACCAAGTTGACACCATGCTTATTTATCAAAATACTAGTTTTAATTACTATTTTTATGAATTCCTTAGCCATCGACCCAAAACCCTGCTTCTCCCAGTGAGTGGATCACGTTTCTAACCAGAAAGCTCTATGTTAGTTCTATAATAAAGATTTTTATAACAGCATCCTGCCAAGCAGGCAGACATTACTCTAAGTTATGAGATCCAGAGATGAACATGACTTTTGATAACTTTTCTCTCCATCAGGGCTTTACAGAGCATTTTCCATAATTTTAAAACCTAGATAGCCAGGAGGAGACTGTCAGCTCCAAGAGCTTTGCAGGCTCTTTTATAAGAAAGGGTACTGTTTGTAAATATAGAATGTTGATTTATAACCTTGGGTTTCTAGAAGAGTGTTAGCCACTATGCAACAAGCTTCATTGATTCTGCTTTTAAAATAAAGTTAGAAAATAATGTTTCCATAGTTTTTTCTTCATATACTCTTATTTTTGGTAACTCATCTCCTCCTCTCACTGTACCTAATCTATCCCCTATTCCTTGCTCAATCCCTACTTAGACTTCTTAGTCCCTGGTGTTCCCACCATGCATTTTCACATCTCACACATTCTCCTATCTCCTCCCATCCTTAAGGTTTCTTCTCAGTCCCTCTGTCATCAGGCCTTTCTTATTTCCAACCTTTACAGATCTTGATTAAACATTCCAATATAACTCTTCAAAGTTAAGATTCACTTAGGAGAATGAACAGATGACATTTGTCTCTGATACTCAGTATAATTGTTTAAGCTTCAAATACTGTTTTACAAGTTTCCTGATTTCATTTTATTTTATACTCAAAACACTAGAAACCGACCCCCACTTCCAAAGTTCGCTCAAAGCATACCACCTATGATGATTATTTTTACTTATTAATTTTATTTTATTTTGACTTATATATTCACTTTACATCACAATTGTAGCCTCCTCCCTACTGTGCTCCCTGCCCCTCTCTCTTGTCCTCAGAAAAGGAGAGCTGCTCTCCAACCAACACACCCCAGCACATCAAGTTGCATCAGGACTGAGCTCCTCCTTGTCCACTGAGTCCAGATAAGGCAGAAGAGATGGGGTGACATTATTGAAAGCCAGAAAGAGAGTTTGTATAACAGACAGCACCCATTCAACTTACTAGGTGACACACATGAAGATCAAACTACCCATAGATTACATATGTGTAGTGGGCCTGGGTCTAGTCCATGCGTCCTCTTTGGTTTGTACTTCCAGCTCTGTAAACACCCAAGAGCTATGTTATTTGAGTCTGTTTGTCTTCTTGCAGTCTTACTGCCCTTTCTGGCCTCTTCTATTCTTCTCTCCCACTCTTCCAAAGGACTTACTGAGCTCAGCCTAGTGCTTGGCTATGTGTCTCAGCATCTGAATCTATCAATTCTTAGGTGGGGCCCCTGAGAAAACCATTAAGTTAGTGCCCCACCTGCAAACATAGCAGAGTATCCTTGATGGTGTCAGGAGTTGGCTCTCTTCCATGGGGAGGGTCTCAGATTGGACCAGACATTGGTTGGTCATTCCCTTAGTCTCTACTCTACCTTTATTTCTGCACATTTTGTAGGCAACGTAAACTTTGGTTCAAAGGTTTTCTAGGTGTATTGGTATTCCTCTCCCACTGTTTTAAGTCCTGCCTGGCTAGAAGATGGCCTCTTCAGAATCTTCTCCCCGTTGCTAGGGGGCTCACCTAGAGACATCCCTATATCCTCCACATAGACTACCTGGTAGCAGGTCTTCAGTTTGTCTCAGTGATGGCCCTGCTTTTGTCTTCCCTTTTCCTTCCAGGCCCTCACCACTCCTCACATATCTGATCCCACACCTCCACCTTTGTTTCCCTTCTCCTCTCCTATCCAGTTCCCCCTCTACTTCCTCTTCTACTGTCTCTTTTATTTCCCCATCTATGTGTTATTTAAGGAGGGCATCCCTTGGGCCCTCCATGTTACTTAGCTTCTTTGGGACCATGATTTGTAGTACTGTTATCTTGTAATGTATGGACAACATCTATTTATAAGCGAGTGCAACTATGTGTGAGTACATACCTTGTGTGTCTTTCTTGGTCTGGATTACCTCACTAGATCCATCAACTTGCTTGCAAGTTTAATTATTTCTTTGTTTTTAAAAAACAGAATAGTATTCTGCTGTGTAATTGTACCATATTTCTTTATCTATTCTTTTGTTGAGGGACATCTAGGTGGTTTTGAGTTTCTGGCTATGATGAATAAAACTTCCATGAACATAGTTGAACAAATGCCCTTGCAGGATGGTGGAGCACCTTTTGTGTATATGTTCAAAAGTGATGTAGCTGGGTCTTGAGGTAGATCTATTCCCAACTTTCTGAGAAAGTGCCAGATTAATTTCTAAAGTGGTTTTACAAGTTTGCTCTCCCACCAGCAATAGAGGGGTGTTCCCCTTTTTTCCATATCCTTGACAGCATGTGCTGTCACTTGAGTTTTTTTTTCTCTATTCATTCAAATACACTTATTTATTTATTTATTTACTTTTTTTTACAGGGGAGGAAGTCCCCCTCAGTCACAGTCATAGGGGAGGGGAGTAAGGGGGAAATGGGAGGGAGGGAGGGAGGAATGGGAAAATACAAGGGAAGGGATAACCATTGAGATGTAATGTGAATAAATTAATAAAAATTTTTAAAAATGTCACTTGAGTTTTTTATCTTTGCCATTATGACAGTTGTAAGATGAAATCCCAAAGTCTCTTTATTTGTATTACCCTGATGACTTAGGACATTGAGCATTTCTTTTTAAAAAAAATTTTTTTATTAATTTATTCTTGTTACATCTCAATGGTTATCCCATCCCTTGTATCCTCCCATTCCTCCCTCCCTCCCATTTTCCCCTTACTCCCCTCCCCTATGACTGTGACTGAAGGAGACTTCCTCCCCCTTTATAGAGCATTTCTTTAAGTGCTTCTTGGTCCTTTGGTAGTTCTCTGTTGAGAATTCTCTGTTCATCTCTGTGCCCCATTTTTTCAGTGCATGTCTTATTTATTCTTTTTTCCATTTTTATTAAATATTTTTACATGTATATTTATCTTATTATACATATATACAATAAACTTACTGCAGCAAAAAGAACTATGGAACAATCAGGAATTATATAAATGTTACATCTCCATAAGTAGGTTCTTTGATGCTCATCATCTTCCTGAGGTAGGCTGGTTGTTTCCAGGAGTTAACCTGGCTCATTGTCAATGTACCTTTAAAATAATAAAACCAAGTTAAATGCCATATTCTGAATGCCCTTATATGACTATTTTACCTTGCTTTCTATAGAATCATATCTATCTGTTACACCTATCATGTATATACTTGTGATAAAAAAATAGACTAGTAATTGATGTAACCATGATTTGATTAACTAACAATTAATTTGTCTAACTTACTTATCCTAAACAGCCTGCAATAGAACTCTCAAAGTATTAAAAGTAAGCCTTGTATTATTATTTAGTTGTATGTGTACAATACTGCATATTAGAGTAGAAATTATATGTATATATGTACATATATATAGTGTGTGAAGAATAATCTTAAATTTGAATTGTATACCAATGTATCTAAAATTAAACTTATTTTTCATCTATATACAAATGAATACAAAAGGAGAAAATATTTAAAGTTGCAAGGAAAAATGGCAAAGTCACATATAAATCCATATATATCAGATTACAATGGACTTCTCATCAGAAACTCTAAATGCCAGAAGGGCCTGCGCAGATACTTTATGGACACTAAGAGACCAGAGATGTCACCCCAACTACTATACCTAGAAAAACTTTTCATCATAATAGAGGGAGAAAACCAGATATTTCATGACAAAAGCAAATTTAAGCAGTACTAATCCACAAATACAACCCTACAGAAGATACTAGAAGGAAAAGTTCAAATCAGTACTTTCCAGTGGACACATCATCGAGACAGAAACTAACTGGAGAAATTATGAAACAAACAGATGTCATGAATCAAAATGGATGTAACAGATATCCACAGAACATTTAACACAAACACAAAAGAATACATTTTCTTTTTAGCAGCATACAGAGCTTTCTCCAAACATGACCACCTCTGGGACAAGCTGAAGACCTATGTCAGGGAAGGCTTCTGGGAAGAAAGGAGGGGTACGCTAGCAAAGACTTAGAGTAATGGGACATAGTGACTAAAAAGTATACCCTAGACAAGTGTCTTAGAAGAGGAAAAGGAACAACAAACCACCCACAAAAACATCAATGCAAAATTCGCCATGCCTACAATATGTGCGAGGACAAAGATAGACTAGACAAAGCAGAGAACAAGAGAATGTCCAAACAACGTGTGGCTCAGCCCAAGACCCTCCTTATGGGGGAAACCAACCCCTGGCATTATTAACAATGCTCTGCTGTTCTTGTAGACAGGAGACTAGTAGAGTACTTATTGATGGTAAAATTCCTCTTCTTTGAGTTAAAATTTCAGAGAAGATCTTATTGAACATCTCTATAGCAAACCAGAGAAGAATAAAGGTGAAACAAAAAATCCTTTTCATAATTATTCTGAGGGTGATTTCTCAGATAGTTAGAGTAGGAGAGATCCACTGTAATTCTTTTTATCCTATGAAGGCATTGTGGAAAGCTGGTAGGAGCCTAGGCCTATTGGTAACATCATTTCCCTACACTGGAGGTGTACTCTTGGGAGATGTATCTTTGCCTTATTAAGTCCTGTGCTTGCTGCCTTTTGTGTATCACAGGTTTCATGGAATAAGCCACAGGTCTACAGCATCTTAGCCACATCATTGAACACTCAGGGTATATTAATATATAGTCAAGAATGCTCATTTCTATACATATATTTCTGGAAAATGAACATCAAAAACAGGATTACTTTTCCTCAGTTGACTCATTAAATGTGTAATTTAATGATTGAGGTTAGTTATTCTTTCATTCTGCAGTGTGTTTTAATTCCGTGCTTATTATATGTGTCGGGAATGTATAAAATATTTCCCATGCAGGCCACAAAAATGGGTCTATTAACACATTAAAGAAAACTCAGGGGCAACAATGAGTCCCTAACTTTGAGTCTATAAATGGATGGATATCTAGCTGTGTAAAAGCATCAACATCCACCAACCTATCATCTCGTCACTTGGTATGTGAGTCAGGGCACTGACAGGAGGGGAATTAAGCCACATTTCAGAAATATGGGGTTCAGGGAAAGTGCAAAGAAAAGAGTAGAAGAGAGAGCCTTAGAAATACATTTACCAAATTGGGCAAAATGTCTTGATCTAATTAGAAGTTGCTTCATGTTATAAAATAGTGGCCAATGCCAACTTAGAGAGGAAATGGTTTATTTGGTTTACATGTGTTGCTTCATGCCCATACTTGAGTAAAGTCAGGGAAGACGCTCAAGCAGAAACTGGAGACAAGATCTAACGGAGGCTATGGAGCAGAGCTGCTTACTGGCTGTTCTTGTGGATAGCTCCTAATGACTTGTTTAGCTTTCATCCTTATACATCCCCAGATCTGTGCATGATGGTACCACTCTCAGTGAACTGGGACTTCCCACTCAATCACCATAGACTTGCCTATAGGCCAACCTGATGGACACACATTGTTACCTCGGGCTCTTTTCCAAAATGAGTCTAGATTGTGTTAGTATGATAAATCAACCAGCATACACCTATGCCATTAAATATATAAAGCTTTGAAGAAAAAATACTAAGGTATAGAGATAGAAGAAAGACATTTTGTGTTCATAGATTGGAAGAATCAATACTGTCAAAAATGCCTGTACTACCAATAGAATTTGCAAAATCATTGTATTTTCTATAAAAATAACAGTGATATTATTCACATGAATGTTAAAACAATCTCAAATTATATGAAATCACAAAATGTTTTGAATATACATAGTAATTTTGAACATAAATAAAAAAACAATGAACCTGGTCTAACTTATATTTAAACAGACTGCAAACTCCAGTAAGTAAAACAGCATTATACTGACATAAAATAAACATGGGGACTAATGGAGTATTTTAGATAGGCTGTAAAGAGACTGTTGTATTATTTATGAAGATGTAAGAATACACAGTTTGCCCCTTTTCTGACCACGTCCCCTGGATGGGGAGGCATGGCGGCACTCAGAGGAAGGATAGCAAGTTACCAAGAAGAGACTCGATATTCTAAGAGCATATATAGGGGGAGGAGGTCTCCCTCAATCACAGACATAGGGAAGGGAGAAGGGGGGAAGTTGAGGGAGAGAGGAATGGGAGGAAGGGCTAACAATCGAGATGTAAAATGAATAAATTAATAAAAAAAAGAAATAGTAAAAAAATTTAAAAAGAATACACAGTTCAAGAAAGGGTTGTCTTTTATAAAATAATTAATTAAATATAAATCTTTACTGTCTTTTAATTTATGTGTGTATATTTTTCTTTCTGTGTACGGACACATGTGTGAAAGTACCTACAGAAGCCAGCAGATGGCACTGGATCCCTGCAGCTGTAGTCACAAGTACTTGAAAGCCACCAACCATGGGTTTTGGAAAAGCAGAAACATGGGTCTTCTGTGAAAGCAGCAAGCACTTTTAACCACTTAGACGTCTCTCCATCCCTATGTATTCAGGTGTAAATAAATTTATATTTGCCCATTTTTGTCTGTTTGTGTGAGAGAGATGTCACAGTAAACACATAGACATCAGAAGACTGCTTGTGGTAGTCAGTTTCTCCTTACACTAAGTTCCAGGGATCAAACTTGGCTCTTCCAGATTGGCAAGATGTGGTTTTACATGAACCATTATCCATGAAGAAATCTCTGCCCAGGGACAGTTTAATCTTCTCTTCCCTTTATTTCCCTTCTCTTTTCTTCCCTTCTCATCCCTCCCCTCCACTCTCCTCCCCTCCACTCTCCTCCCCTCTACTTTCCTCCCCTGCACTCTCTTCCCCTCCACTCCCCTCCACTTTCCTCCCCTCCACTCTCCTCACCTCCACTCTCCTCCTTTCCCCTGTAGACCCCTCCCTTCATCTTCTGTCTGCTCATCTCCACTCCTTTCCTTTCCTCTCCTCTGCTCTCCTTTCCCTTCCCACCCACTCCATTTCTCTTTCATCATCTATTCTTTCCTCCCCTGCCTTCCCCTCCCTCCCTGCCTAGCCCCTTTATTTTAATTTAAAGTAAATGTTGCCAGATAAATTGGGCATTTTTATTTAACTTGTGCAAAATAAAATAAATTTCAAAATGTGATCTATGATATATGACTAGGAAATCACTAGAAGAAAACATACTTGAAATGTTTCAGGACTTTACTATTTTCTTTTACCACAGTCTAAAAGCACAAGAAAAGCTTTAGGTTTTCTTCTCCTCTCTCCTTTCCTTTTTCCTGCATGTCTTTTCTATACTGACTCTGCTGGGATCTCAGAAATCTCTCTCCATCTTTAATTTAACTGCATATATCCAAAAGAAGGTATTTATCAATCTGATTGAGTGTTTGGTGATGAGCATTGGATAACAACTCCTCCGTATGCTCTGGTGCCATCAATCACTGAGTTCCTTAAATGACTTGATATCTGTGATGTCCAAACATCACTAACCACAGGTGGGTTAGAGTTAGTTCCGGCAAAGCTTCTGTGTCTCGAAGATGTAGTCATTCTATGCCACCATCCACATTTATTTAATTGGAAAATCTTTCATTTTTTCTGAGAGATGTGACCAAAACAATCATAAAATTGGTGTTAGGAGTATGTTTAAGAGAAAGGGAACCTATTCAGGATTCAAACTAACTCCTGGCACATGCCACATGAAAACCAGTGTAAGTGAGTCAGAGGGTGGCAATGACAGAAAGGAAAGAGCCAGCACTGAGAGAACATTAGGTATGGGAAGAATGAGGCTGGGATGACTACACAAGGAGCACTCAGCTTCTCTATTCACCACCATCACATCAGTGAGTGTCTCCAGAAGATCACAAAATGCAAAGCTTCGACGTAGAGAGGGAGGAATTTCTTCAGCTTACAGTTTCAATCATGAATGAAATCATGGCAGGAACTGAATGGAGAGCCCTGGATGCAGAAACTGAAGCATAGACAGTGAACTACAGCCTAAGACCACCTGTCCAGGGGTGGCGCTGCTCATAGTGGGCTGAGCCCTCATATATGACTCATTAATGAAGAGCTAACTTGCTCAAAGGCTAATTTGATGGAGGTGATTTCTTAACTAAAGTTTCTTCTTGGATATACCTTTGTTGTGCCAAGTTGACAAAAACCAATCACTACATTTGGGCACTTGAGTATGTTCAGGTCTGCAAATGGAAAGAAGCAATATATATTCATGATTGTAGTTGGTTACTCTAAGACATCTAGAGTTCATTTTGCACATAGTGATGAAGAAATTAGAAAAAGACAAAGGAGATGAGATGATATAATGTTAGTAGACAAAAGAAGAACTGTGGAAAAGTGATTTGGACAATGGATGAGAAGAAATAGACAATTAACTAGCTCTAAGGACACAGACTTCCGGAAAGCTCAGATAATGAGCTGATTCTGTTATCATTTTGACAGTCTCTCCAGCAGATACTGCCCAAAAAACACATTTTTCCAGTTTCTGTTTTCCTCAGCAAAAGGGCCAGCCTCCCCTGTAATGCTACAAAAGAGCCATATTATTACATTATTGGTCCACTTAGCATACATAAACATTTCCAGGGTCTCTGAATACTTCTGTGAAGGCTGCTTGGGCATAAGCCTCTGGAAGCCTGTGATCCTGAATTTTCATTATTTTCCAATATACCAAAAATTCTTCACCTGAAATGCTGTCCTGAACACTACAATTCTTTTGGAGCAGGATTTATCTTTTCTAGTATATATACAACAGCTGAGGTGCTCCAAGCACTGCTTTATTAGGTGAAACATAAGCAGCGTAACATATATATATATATATATATATATATATATATATATATATATATATATATATATATATATATATATATATATATACTACAGTTTTTTTCAAAATCGAGATGGTAATGAAGACCAAGGGAAGATTCCTAACCACATTACAGTGAGAGCATCCAATGGCCTTGAGTCTCAAATGATAACTGTTTTAGATGATACAATGGATGAAAATTTGTAGGTGTGGGTACATGTGGATACATGTGTGCCATTGTATATCTGAGAATTATGAGTTCTCCAGCCACCACGTACATGTGTGAATCAAACTCGATGATCAGGCTTGTTGGGAAGTGCCTTTACCCACAATGAGACCACGGGCTTAAATCTTGTAGATTTTCAATGGTGTATTTAGGGATAAATTAATATATTCTGTAAGTGTGGAACTGATCTTGGTGTGGTGCAAGCAGGGTAATAGCCGTGGACATGAAAATTATGGCCCGTAGATTAAATTTGGTCCAGCATTTGGTTTTGGAAATGAAGATTTATCAGAACACACACAAACATACAGGACATGATGAGTGAACACTGAAGGATCATGTGACCTCAGGGTCTATGCGTGTTGCAGCTGAAGGTTCTCTGAGGAGACAATGAGAATGAACCAGGACAGAATGTTGGGAGAATCTGAGTCAGCAATACAAAGAGCTGATTGGATTTTGATTTCCTGATATCTTTCCCTATAAAATTATCTTTTGTTTCAGTAAAATATTAAATGCTATGTAAGTTGAAGTTTGTGCTGATTTCAGTGAGTCTTCCCTGAGTATGTACTGATTTAAATGAACATAATTTGGTCATGAGTTTAGAAAGATCAATTCATTTCTCACCATTCAGCATAAACAAAATGAACAGTGGAAGAACCAAATGGGGTTTTTTGTTTGTTTTTTGATTTCTAGACAGGGTCTCTCTTTGTTAGCTTTGGCTGTCCTGGACTTACTTTGTATACCAGGCTGGCCTTGAACTCACAGCAATCAACCTGCCTCTACCTCCCGAGTGCTGAGATTAAAGGTGTGTGCCACCATGCCCAGCTGAACCAAATGTTAACACAAATCTGTTCTTAGTCTTTGGTATTACTTGAAAATAAGAGAAAATTCTATGTGAATGTATTTCCTATGTGTAAAGATATTTAACACCACATCCAGAGAATATTGTACATTTGAAATAGCTAATTCCTCTTATCCTGACCATTAATTGCAAATGATTGTCCCTGCTATAACAATCATATAAACATGAACTTGATATGTAATTATTGCATAAGAAAAATTGACTTGGGCATATTCATCACCTTTAGAATAAAATTATAGTAAAATTGGTAATAAAAATTCACTGACATAGCAATATGTTGCATAAGCATATCACAGTATATTTGTCTTCCTGAGTGGTATGACACTTCCTAAATGAAATAAAAATGTTGCTTTTATTGGAACTATTACTGGTAAAATTTTAAAACACAGAAATTAAAATCCACCAAATTAGACTTATTTATGCAGTAATGGTGTTTGGTTTGTCACTGATACCAAAGTGGGAATACAAGGGGTGTAGCCCAGCATTCCTTTTATATGCTGTGGACACAGGGTTACCATTTTGAAAGCAACACTTGAGGATTTGGGTCTTGGTAGTCAGTGTCAAATTACTGTCCAGGCATTCAGTAAATGTCCTTGGTATCACACTCTGTTAGAGGCAGCTGAGTTTCAGGAGACCATGTCTGAAACAAGGCTTTCTGTTCATCACAATCCAGGCACTATTTCAAAGTTTCATAAATCAGAAGGGAAGAATGATAAACATTATCTTTTTGAAGAGATACAAATAACATTTTCTAGCATAATTCTAGGATCCAAACTATCGAGTTTACATTCAGATGCTCACCATGGGCATCTATAATATCCCTCCCAGGAAATTATTCCATGACTAAACAAATTTAGTTCTAAAACACATACCCACTTTTATACTGCAATCATGTTTTTATTGTGTCAAAAATAGATCATTCATCAACAAAAAATGATGCCACATTAGTAGATTTTACGATACTTACAGAGGTTTACGTAGTGTTATGGGATTTGGGATGTTCTTAGATCAAGAACTGATTCTTTCCCCTGGCAAATGTTAATGATCCCTAGCACTTCAGACCACATTTATCTAGACGTGATTCACTCCCAGTGCAAGGTTTTCCTTGTCTACTGGGAGTCACTTTCTTGTTCTTACGAGGTTACGAAGGGTATTTAGTGTTTTCTGAATGCTCTGTTCTCTCTAGAATTTTTAGGTCACTTATGTATAGTATTGTTATGGCATCTGTGAATAGTGATAGTTTGACTTCTTCCTTTCCTACTTGTATCCCTTCATCTTCTTTAGTTGTCTTATTTCCCAGCTATGACTTCATGTAGTATATGAAGAAATATGGAGAGTGGATACCCTTGTCTTGTCCATGATTTCAGTGGAATTGATTGAAGTTTCTCTGCATTTAGTTTGGTGTTGGTTACAGGCTTGCTGTATATTGCCCTTATTATTGTGAAGTATGTGCCTTGTATCCCTTCTCTCTCCAATACTTTAAACATGAATGGGTGTTTCTGTCAAATGCTTTCCTGGCATCTAAGGAGATGATCGTGTGCTTTTTTTCTTTCTGTTTACTTATATGATAGATTACATTGATGGATTTCTATATATTGAACGACCCCTTCATGCTTGGAATGAAGTTTACTTGTTCATTGTAAATGATATTTTTGTTGTGTTCTTGTATTTGGTTTGCAAGTATTTTATTGAGTATCTTTGTGTCAATGCTCAGAAGAGAAATTGTCCTGAAATTCTTTCTTTGAAGAGTCTTTCTGGGTTTAGGTATCAAGGTGACTGTGGCCTCATAAAATGAGTTTGGTAATGTTCCGTCTGTTTCTACTTTTTGGAGCAGTTTAAAGAGAATTGATATTAGCTCTTCTTTGAAGGTCTGGTAGAATTCTGCTATTTTTGGTTAGGAAACTGCATGACTGCCTTAATTTTCTTAGGATATATAGGATCACTTAATTTGTCTACCTATTCTTGATTGAATTTTCATAGTTGATATCTATTGAGAAATTTATCCATTTCATTTAAGTTTTCAAATGTTGTGGCATATAGACTTTTGAAGTATGACCTAATGACTCTTTAGATTTCATCAATGTCTCTTGTATGGCTCCATTTCCAATTCTGTTTTTGTTGATTTGATTACGCTTTCATTGCTCATTAGTTAGTCTAGCTAAGGGCTTGTCTTTATTGTTGATTTTTTCAAAGAACTAGTTCTTGATTTTTTAAATTGTTTTGTTTCTTTCTTTCTTTCTTTCTTTCTTTCTTTCTCTCTAATTCATTGATTTCAACCCTGAGTTTGATGATTTCCAGCCATCTACTTCTCTTTGGTGAGTCTGTGTCTTTGCGTTCTAGAGCTGGCAGGTGTATTGTTAACTTGCTGGTAAGGAATCTTCCCAATTACTTTATATGAACTTCCCTCTTAGCACTGCTTTCATTGTGTCCCATAAGTTTGGATATGTTGTGCCTTTGGTTTCATTGTATTATAGATAGTTTTTAATTTCTTTTTTTAAAAATTTCATTCCTTACCAAGATATCATTGAGTAGGGAGTTGTTCATGAATTTTTGAGTTTTCTATTGTTATTGAATTCCAGCTTTAATTCATGGTGGTCTGATAAGATCCAAGGGATTATTTGTACTTTTTGTATCTGTTGAGGTTGTTTTTGTGACCACGTATATGGTCAGTTTTGTAGAGTGTTCTGCGAGGTGCTATGAAGAAGGTGAATTCTTTCTTATTTGGGTGAAAAGTTTTTTATACATCTGTTAGGCCCATTTGATTCATGGTATCTATTAGTTTCTTTGTTTCTCCTTTTAGATTCCACCACAATGATCTATACAGTGGTGAAAGTGGGGTGTTGAAGTCTCCCACTATTAATGTGTGGGGTTTGATGTGTCATTTAAGTTTTAATGATGTTTCTTTTATGAATGTGATTATACTCCTGTATTTGGGGCATAGATGTTCAGAATTGGGACATCCCTTTGGTGTATTTTTCCTTTGATCAGTATGAAATGTCTTTTCTCATCTGTTTTGATTAGTTTTGGTTGAAAGTCTACTTTATTAGATACCGGAATGGCTATTCCAGGTTGTTTCTTGGGTCTCTTTGCTTGGAATACCTTTTTCAGCCCTTTAAGATAATCTTCATCTTTACTGCTGAAGTATGTTTCTTGTATGTAGTCCATGGATATGTCCTGTTTTCACATCCATTTTGTTAGTTAGTATCTATTCATTTGGCAGTTGAGGCCATTGATGTTGAGAGATATTAATGCTCTGTGGTTATTGGTTCCTATTATGTTGATGGTGGTAATGATTGAGTGTGTGCGTGCATGTGTGTGTGTCTGTGTGTGTGTGTGTGTGTGTGTGTGTGTGTGTGTTAAGGAGAGAGAGACACAGAGACACAGAGGCAGAAAGAGAGAGAGAGAGACGGATACAGATACAGGGATATTTCTTTTGTTTTTTTGGATGTGGTATTTTTTAATAATATTTTTTTACTTTTTTACACATATACAAAATAAACTATAAACAACAAGAAATACAGGAACCAAGCAGGAAATATATTAATTTTACATTTATAGTGTTTTGGCTATTTGTATTTAGAAACTTTGAAGAAAACATTTTCCTATCTTGGTTAGTCTAAAATTCTCAATGTAACACATCCCCTGGATGGGGAGGCCTGGTGGCACTCAGAGGAAGAATAGCAGACTACCAAGAAGAGACTTGATACCCCTCATTCACAGTCATAGTGGAGGAGGGTAAGAGGAAAATGGGAGGGAGGGAGGGAGGGAGGAATGGGAGGATAGAAGGTATGGGATAACAATTGAGATGTAATATAAATAAACTAATAAAACACATTTTTTAAAATTTCTCGATGTAAATCCATATCTATCGTATCTCATCATTATAAACTTAAAACATCTATCTAGACATTAAAATATCTAAGCTCCTAAACAACTAAGCTTAATTGTGAAACTAAACTATTTGGTCTTCAACAACATCAGTAACTTGAGAAGGAATAACATTAATTACTTGAGTAAACAGGAACGCAGATTAGCAGCTTCCAAATTGAAAAAAAAAATGACAGAGACAGTTTGCTGCCTGAACAGTTACACATAACTCTTTTTACCACTGTAGCATCTTCTCCAGCCCTCTGGCCCAGTACATCTGACATGCATATTTGTGAGGCAGGAACTATTGACAACTTTCTTACCCTGTCTTGGCAGAATTTCGCCATTGACACTACTTGCACTCAAACATGCTTATTTTTAGGCAGATTTCTGTTGGTGGTTGAAATGAGGACATTTTGCTCAGTGGCTGGTTTGCCATATTCAAAGCCATCTCCATAAGGAGGGTGTTTGATGTTTATTATCTTCTTTGAGGTAGGCAGGGTGTTACTGGGAGTTAACCTGTTTTATTGTCAAATAATCATTTAAAAAATAGAAACATCTTTAAATGCCATATTCTGTAGGATACTGATGTTTTTGAAGACCTTATCTAAGTATTTTACCTTATCTGTCTTAGAACCATACCTATCTGTTATACCTAGGATGTATATTCTTGTTATATAAATAGACTAGTAATTGATATGACCATGATTTGATTAGTTGAAAATTAACTTTTATAATTTACTTATCCAAAGCAGCCTGTAATAGCACTTTCAAAGTATTTCAAAGTACAGAAACCTTGTATTCTACTTGAGTGATATGGGTACAATACCTCATATTAGAGTAGAAATATATATGTGTGTTAGGAACAATCTTAAATTGAATTCATATCAATGTAAAAAATTAAACTTACTTTGCATCAATATAGAAATTTCTATAACAATGAACTAAAAATAACCTTGTGAGCACAGTTAAGGCCTTAAGTTGAAGTGTACATTCAATAATCTACTTTTTGTCCTATCATCCCTATATATTTCTATATTCCCCCCTCTGTCTTTTCAGGTCTTATCTCCTAACCTAAGAAAGAAAAATAAAGGAAAAGAGAGATATCCCTGAGTCCAACCTCATTTTCTGTCAGTATACGACCAATAATAACTTACTCCCACCTACATAGCTAGTACAAGTGTAATAGAAGTATTTAATTCAACAGTTACAACTTTGGTCTGCAGTGTTTCTCTGGCTTGTCAATGAAATCATCTTCCTCAGTTGATGTTGGTTTTGAAATCTGTGGGACCTTAAGAAAAATGACTATGATGCAAAATATGACACTGAGGGCATAGATATGAGGAATAGTTTTGTTCTTACTTTCTGGTTCACTCGCTCTCTTGTCTTCTGTCTGTCAAATTTTAAGAAGATTTGTATAAGCACAGTCATTGCCACATGGTGCTGGTTTTGCAGAAGTAGAGAATGAAACAAGAAGCCAATGCATAGATTTTTTTATACTAAAGCAAAAACAATACAAAACAAAACAGATTTTACAGGAAGAAATAGATGCCAAAAATATTGCCTGTCTTTGATGAACCTCTAGGCAGAAGAAAAGCCAACCCAAGGCAGGAATCAGGTGGCTAGAGTGGCAAGAGTGGGCAGAGAGATCAATTTATGGCACCCCAAGCTTGTGTAAGATCATGTCATTTACTGTGTCTTTGCAGCATGGACATGGTGACACAGGATTTTTTTTTCATTTTTAAAAATGTTATTAATTTATTCAGATTACAACTCAGTTGTTATCCCATCACTTGTATCCTCCCATTCCTCCTTTTTCTGTTTCACCCTATTCTCCTCCCCTAGGTCTATGACAGAGGGGGACCTCCTCGCCCACTATATAGGCATAGGCTCTCAAGTTTCATCCTGGTAGCCTGCTTATTCTTTCTTTGAGTGCCATCAGGTCTCCCTACCAAGAGGAGGTGGTTAAATATGTGGCACCAGAGTTCATGTGTAAGTTAGTCCGTGCTCTCCATATAACTGTGGAGATGTCCTGTCCATTAGCTAGATCTGAGTAGGGGTTCAAGGTGCCACAGGATATAATGCTTACACTGTTTGGTTATGATCTTGCTTTCATTCACTTGCTTTGAATTTCTTATATGTTCTTTGGGGAATGAGAATGCTCACTATGTACTATTGTCAGTTGGATGTGTAGAGCTCATTAACTTTTTTGCCTTCTCTACTTTTCTTTTCCTTTTTGAGACATGATCTCTCTGTGTAGCACAGGCTGGATTCACACAGGTACTCCTCCTCAATATACGGCAGGGATTCAATGATTAAAGACATTTAATATAACCAGCTTCTCTTTTTCCAGATTTTATATTATCTTACAGATAAAATCATGTCTTGAGTTTCCCAGGAAGCTTTTACTTTAACGTTTACAAAATCCAGGAGCTGTGAAGTCTAATCAAGTCACAAATTGTCTCAATGTCCTTTGTACTTTAAGACAAACATACACATTTTGGAGTCAAAGATAGAATTGTATACTTTCAGTTTAGAGTGTACTCAGAAGAATCCTTGTTAAAAACTGATTCCTCTGTAGCATGTACCAATAGGATTTGAAAGAAATTAAGGCATTCCATCTAGTTATGAGCACAAAGTAACTATTGTGTGCCTTTCTAGAAACATTTTTTGTATTTTCTTTCTGTTGTCCCTAGAACTTGGGCTAAAATCTCTCAGTGTCACTCTAGATTTCTTTCCTTCTTTTATTTAAACAAAGGTGCACTTCTTAATGCACTCTCTATCACTAGGCTCTGTCTCAACACAGGCCCAGAAACAGTGCATTGAACCATGATGGGTAGGATCTAAGATTGTGTTAGATAAAAGAAAAATGTCTTCTTAAAAACTTATATTCAGGGTTTTTTCACCAGTTAGTCATAGCTGGCAAACAGGTTCTATTGGTTTACTCAACTACTATGGCTACTACTCTTTCCACTCCCTGTACTGCAGTTTTCCCTGAGTTCTCCTTCATGTGTGACTATGCATCTTAGTATCTGTTCCTGCCATCTGCCATAGAAAGTCTCTCTGATGACCATAGGCTAAGCACCATTCTATAAGTATAGCAGAATATTATTAGGAAATTATTTCACTGACAATTTCTTTTAACCAGTAGATACTAGATACTAAGTGTGGGTGTTATCTAGCCTCTGTTTCCTGGCATTCCAGACAGTGTGGGGCATGGAATGTCTCTTGTGGCATGGGCCTCAAGTGAGTCCAGCCTTTAGTTGGCCACTCCCACAAGTTTGAGCCACCGTCACCTCAGCATATTTTGCAGTCAGTTCAGTTTGTAGGTCAAAGATTTTGGGGCTGAATTGTTGCTCTAGCCCCACCACTGGAAGCCCTGGCTCATTATAGAAGATAGATGGCTCAGGATTCATATCTTCCATTACTAGGAGTCATTGCTAGGGTCACCCTCATAGATTTCAGGAAGTTTTCACTGCACTATGTTTTCACATGGCCCCTCAAGTGGCCCTTCATTACAATAGTCACTCCCCTTACTCCTTTCCTCTGTCTTTTCTTCACCCATATGATCTTCCTTTTACCATCTTCACCTGCCCCAAGTCCCCTACAAAATCTATTCTATTTTCCTCTCCCAGTGAGTTCTATGCATCCTCTTCCTAGAGCCCTTCTTGCTACTTAGCATTTCTGGGTCTTTGGACTGTGTTGTAATTATCCTTTACTTGGTATTCCACTTATAAGTGAGTATAATCATGTTTGTCTCTCTGGGAATTGAATGCCTGACAGAGATTAATTTTTAATAGTTTGATCAATTTTCCTGTAAATTTCAAGTTGTCTTTTTTTTTAAGCCGAGTAGTACTCCATTGTGTTAATGAACCACATTTTTAAAAATCCATTATTTGATTGAAGGAAATGTAGGTTGTTTACAATTTCTGGCTATTATGAATAATGTCACTATGAACATAGTTGAGCATGTGTTGTTGTGATAGGATGGAACATCTCTTGATATATACCCATGAGGTGGTCTTGAGGTAAATTGACTGCCAATTTTCTAATTAACCACCATATTGAATTCTATAGCAGCTGTACAAGTTTTCACTCCCACCAACATTGGAGGAGTGCTTACCTCTTACTCCACATCCTCATCAGCATGAGCTGTCACTTGTGTTATTGATCTTAGTCATTCTGATAGCTGTGAGAGTTGTGATTTGCATTTCCCTGTAGGCTAAGAGTGTTGAATATTTCCATAAGTGTTTCTCAGTGATTTCAGATTACTCTATGGAGAATTCTGCTTAGATATCATTCCATTTTAATAGGACTATTTGATTTGTTGATGAATAGTTTTATGAGTTCTCTATGTATTTTTGATATTAGCCTTCAATTGGAAGTGGAGGTAGTGAAAACTTTTCCCAGCCATTTGGTTGATGTTTTGTCCCATTGATAGTATCATTTGACTTTGCATTATAGAAGATTTTCAGATTCATGAGGTCCCATTCATTAATTGTTTATCTTAGTGCCTGGGCAATAGGTGTTTGATTTAGGAACTTAATTTCCTGTGTGAATACTTTCCAGGCTATTGATATTTCTCATGGATCAGTTTCAGTGTATCTTGTTTATGCTGAATTCTTTGATCCAGTTGGAGCTGCATTTTGTGCATTGTGATGAATATGAATCTATTTGCATTCTTTGACATGTAGTTAGAGGAGCACCGTTTGTGGAAGATGCTTTCTTTTTTCATTGTGTATTTTTGGGTTCATTATTAAAAAATCAGGTATCCATAGTACAGTCTCATTCTGACTCTACTGAGTAGCTATGACCCATCTTCTTAGTCTGTACTTACCATAACCAAGTGGAGAGCAGGGAACTGAGGCTCATGTCTCTGGATTACCCTGAGTTCTTAATGGAGTGGATCTACTTTTTATTCACCTAAGTTGAGCACCCTTTGAATTTGGATTCCTATGAGGGGGATAGATTTTCATTAACTCTAACATGATTCTAATAGAATTTAACTGTCTTTGTTGGGAAAAAAGTATGAATGGGAAGAATATTCCTAAGTCTCAATAAGGTGAAAGTATGAAACTGCTTTTCTTCAATCTTTCATATGTTCCTCAAAGGAACTTTCTCATCAGACGCCTTAAAATTCTAATTCGATATTTGAGGACTGTCTTAGATGTGTTTCACTGTGACAAACACCATGATAAAAAAACAACAACAGAGGAAGAAGGTCAGTTTACAGTTCCACATAACAGTGCACCATGAAAGGAAGTAAGGGCAGGAACTCTAACAGGGAAAGTATCAGGAAACACAACTGAGGCAGAAGCCACTAAAGATGCTGCTTACTTACTCACTCCATGGTTGGCTCTGCCTGATATCTCATACCACCCAGGACCACCTGCCCTGGTGGTGGCACTGTCAACATCTGTCTGGGCATTCAAACATTTATTTTTAACAAAGATAATACACCAAACACTTGCCTAGAGGTCAATCAGATAGAACCATATTCTCAATTGAAGTTTACCAGATATCGCCAGTAACAATTTTACAGACAGACAGACAGACAGACACACACACACACACACACACACACACACATGCATGCACACACACCAAAAAAAAAAACCGCATACATGGTAGATTTGCAATAATGTGTTACTTTGAATTACAAATTGTATTTCCGCAGTATAACACACTTTGTTTTCTCTTGTGTTTGTAGAACAATTACTTTCTATTTCTGAGGAAAAGACTTTCCCCCTCTTAATTGCTATGATTGTTGATGTCTGGTGTGTAAGCACATGTGCATGTGATTGACTAAAGAGGACAGATGTGTGTGTAGGTTTCTTTGGAGCTGTACTTATAGGCAATAGGAAGAAGCTCAGCATAGTTGCTAGCTACCAACCTCAGGTCCTCTGGAAGAAGAGTAAGCACACTTAACTGCTGAGTGATCTGTCAAGCTTCTGAGAGCTTTCTCTAGTGTCAACATTTGGTACTAAAATCATTTCACTGAGTGAACTGGTGAGATGTGTCAGCAAACAAAAGTGCCTGCAGCTAAGACAAACAACTTGATCTTTACCCTGTCTCAACTTTGTAGGGGAGGCTGATCCCACTGCATGTCCTGTAACCACTATTTATGTGCGTTGGAATAAACACACATGCCTGCACATACATACATTAAATACCTTAACAACAAATGAAAGGAAAAATATAATTTCACTGAGTATAATTGCTATATGAAAATTTATGTATATTTGATTTATATAAGCCAAATGAGATAAATTCATCTGTAAAATATCAATAGCCACAAACACTAGAGACCCATCTACCACTTCTAAAGTTTTCACTATTCATTTTTCTTGATGATTAATTTAATATCCATAATGTTTCACTTTTATGATAAACACTGAGGATACCACCCTAATATGGTGTTCATATGGAGCAAGTTCAGTAAACTATAGAATAGGTAGCACCTAAAAATCAACACAAATTGTTTTACTACTGTATGATCAAAACACTTGTTCAACTTGAAAAGAACAATTGCATACACATGTGTCTTCATTTTCACTCCTTCCAGTGTTTCTGTTTCATTATTTCCACTTTACTCCAAGTGGATCAAAGAACTCAGCATAAGAAAATAAAGGGTTTTTAAAGTATCTATTGTTGCACAGATAGAAGGATTTTAGCATGTTCTTTTTCCATTATGCACCACGTTTTGTTTTACTACTAGCACCAAATACATAGAACATATTTTATGTGATTTTTGAAATATGAGAAGCATGAATGACTCTTAATTCTATTTATATTGAAGCACTAACCAGGATCTTTGCATATTGCTCCCTAGGCAGAACACGCCCTTTCTAGCTTTACATAAAAGCTCAGTCTTCATATTGCAGTGACTGATCAGTCTCCTCTGGCTGCCCTTCAAAATGAAGCTGCCTGTTCTGCTGTTGATGTTGCTGTTGTTCAGAATTCCTGGTGAGGACAGAAGGAAATGAGAAAGGAGAATGAGTAGGGAGGGTAGGACCTGGGTCTCACTGCTAATTTCATGTGTTCTGTTCATGTATGAGAAGACTGGCTTATCCTCCTGAATGCGGCCTGTGGGGTTTACATCTGTAAGAGGGAGGTCCCAGAGGGAATGAACTTGTGCCATAATGAAGATTATGACATGGATTGACTGGGATGTTCTGTGTTATGCCTAGAAGGCCCTTAAGGCTTTCATTTTACTTGTTTTCTTAAAAGCAATTTTAGTGAATAAAAAATTGTGTGAAAAAATAAACATCTCATTTGAAAATAACTATCAAAAATAAACAACAAAGATTGCTCATGAAGTGTGTCAATGACTTTGTACTTCTCTGTCATTATTTCAGCCTCCAGTGGTGATGTTGTGATGACCCAAACTCCAGCCTCTCTGCCTGCCAGCCTTGGAGATCAAGCCTCTATCTCTTGCAGATCTAGTCAGAGCCTCCTGCATAGTAATGGAAACACCTACTTGAGTTGGTACCTGCATAAGCCAGGCCAGTCTCCACAGCTCCTCATCTACTTGGTTTCCAACCGAGATTCTGGGGTCCCAGACAGGTTCAGTGGCAGTGGGTCAGGCACAGATTTCACACTCAAGATCAGCAGAGTGGAGCCTGAGGATTTAGGAGTTTATTACTGTATGCAAGCTACACATGCTCCTCCCACAGTGATACAGGGTCTAACAAAAACATCCTTGCTTGGGTAAGCTCAGCTGCCAAATATGTAACTTATCTGTAACACAGAGAGAAGTGCTGAGGAACTCCAGATCATGGGTTACAGTTGAAGGATACAGGTAATAGGTAGCTCATATTGGTCACTCATATTTCTTTTAGCTTCACTGGCTATAATATCACTGACATTATATTTGCCTCAGGAGAATGGTAAATGGGTGCCCTCTCAGCAACATGGCATGATGGGTATAAAGCTAAGTGAAAACCTGTTCTGATCCTAGAGACCTTGTCTGTCTTTGTCACTCAACATTATTCAGTAAACAGACTAAAAACTGTGCCTGCTTGGACCCAGGAACTTTCCACGGATTATCTGAGTGAACTGTGATCAGATTCACTTGGGTCCCACACAGTGAGGTCTCGTCTGGGTGGGAGCCCAAGACACTGGATTTTTGTCACTGACAGTGCACTCTGAGACACAGAGCATAGGTGCTGTGTGCAGGCAGATATGAGTAGATGCTGGAGACTGGGCATGTGCTGAATGTACTCAGGAACTTTCCATGAACTGGCTGGATGACCTGAGGTCAGATCCATTTGTGTTCCATACCATGCTGTCTCCTCTGGGCTAGAAGACCCAGACACTGGTGTTTTGTGGTTGACAGTTCAAGCTAATACACTGAGTGCATACATACCTGCTTATGGTTATATCCTGGAGACGGAGAGCCTGCGGGTACATGGAAATTTTTCCGAGTATTAGCTGGGTGATCTTGGGTCAGATTTACTTGTGTATAATTCCATGAAGTCTTCCTTGAGCTAGGAGGAGCAGACACTTGTATTTTGTGGCCCACAGATCAATCTGGACCACTGAGCACTAGGTGCTGCACCCTGGTGTATGGCTAGATACTGGAAACTGCTCACATGCCTGCAAGGATCCAAGGACTTTTCTGTGGATTAACAGTGTGAAAGGAGTCCAGACCCACCTGTGTTCTACACCCTGTGTTCCTTTCTTACCTGGCCAACACCAGCACTGATGTGTTTGAGCTTTCAGTTTGGTGCTTCACTGTCTGTGCAGTCACTGCTGTCCTGCTGATCACAGTGTGTGATTGGTACCAGCATCGTGGCTCTCCCTCCACTGTTTCCCACTGTTAGACTCTTATTAAGTCAGTGTCAGTCTAATAGAATTCATTCTCATGTAACTTAGTTCCTAACCATTCTCTTCATGTCCTAGTTTTGTTTTGTTTTATTTTGTTTCCAAAAGTTGAACTTTTGGGCTGGTCTTTTGAATTGAGTTGAAGTCTTTTAGGTTCCAGGACCTGTATGTTTAGATAGTATTTTATTAGCTATGATTTCTGTATGCTTATCTTTTTATATTCTTACTATAAAAATGCATATTATAAGGTTTTGATCATTCATTGTCATCCCATATACTTGCTTTGCTGTTCATTTGGTTTATATTTGCTTTACTTTTCTTTATGATATATTTTTGAAAGGTAAAAACATATATAATGTAATATTTTTATTCACACTCCCAATTCATTTCTTCCTTCTAACATTGAGGCTCTTAGTCTCAACAACCCCCATTCAAATGTAATTTTTTTGTCACATCGAGGTAATTTTCTTTGCTTGCATGAGCATGAGTTGTGGCTTATGTACTTGAACATAGCTTGTCAATGTTACAAGACTGAAGAGAATGCCACAGACTTTCCCAACAGCCATTAACTGGAATCACTAAATCTGATAGAAGAGAAAGTGGGGAATAGCCTTGACCACATTGACAGAGGAGAGAACTTCCTGACCAGAATGACAACAGTTCAGGCAGTAATATCAGAGTTAATAAATGGGACCTCAAAACATAAAAGTTTCTGTACGGCAAATGACAATGTCAAAAGGACAAAATGTCAGCCTATACAACGGGAAAAGATTTTCACCAACTCCACATCTGACAGGAGACTGACATCCAAAACATATAAAGAACTCAAAAATCTAGGTATTACTTGAGCTTTTTGTCTTAGCCATTCTGATGGGTGTAAGATGGAATCTCAGAGTCATTTTTATTTGCATTTCTCTGATGACTACTTAAGTGACAGCACATGCTGGTGAGTATGTAGAGAAAGGGCATCACTCCTTCATTGCTGGTGTGAGTGAAAACTTGTACAACCACTTTGAAAAATCAATCTGGTGCCTTCTCAGAAAACCGGGAATAGGGCTACCTCAAGACCCAGCTATTCCACTCCTTAGAATATACCCAAAAGGTGATCCACCACACAGCAAGGACATATGCTCCACCATGTTCATCGAAGCCTTATTGATAATACCCAGAACCTGGAAACAACCTAATGTTACTCAATCAAAGAACGGATAAAAAAAACTGTGGAACATTTACACTCTGGAATACTACTCAGAGATTAAAAAAAAGGAAATCCTGAAATTTTCAAGCAAATGGATTGAACTAGAAATGATCATACTGAGTGAGTTAATCCAGATCCAGAAAGACTCACATGGTATATACTCATTTATAATTGAACTCTAGCCCAAAAGGGATGTCCCATGACAGTCTTCACTTACCAGGAGATTGGGATAGAAGCAAGGACCTCCTATTGTGACTCTAGGTGAGAGAAGTATGGGAGAATGGGGAAATCGAAGGATCCAGAGGGTCCTAGAAACCTACAAGAAAAACATAATGGGTGGATCTGGACCCAGGGCAGTCTGATCAAACTACTGCATCAACCAAGGATAATACATGCAGTAAACATTAAACTCCTGCTCAGATACAGCCAAAGGATTAGATATTCTCCACAGTCGTGTGAAGAGAGGAGACTGACTCTGACAGGAACTCTGGTCCCCCATATTTGATCACTTCCCATTGGTAAAGAGTCCTGGTGGCACTCAGAGAAAGGATAAACAGGGCACCAGGAGGGGTACCTAGGGGAGGGGAATAGGGTGAAAGAGGGAGGGATGGAGGAATGGGGGGATACAAGTGAGGGGCTAACAGATGTAATCTGAGTAAATTAATTTAATCTTAAAAACCTAGGTGTCAACAAATGAAATAATCCAACTAAAGGATGTGGTTTAGAGGCAAACAGTGAATTCTCAACAGAGAAATCTCTAATATCTGTGAAGCAATTAAAAATATTCAACATCCATAGTCTTCAGATAAACATAAATCAAAACAACTCTTACACCTGCCACAATGTCTTAAATCAAAAACTCAAGCAACAGCACATGTGGTGAGGATGTGGAGCAAGGGAAACCCTTCTCTATTGCTGATGGCCATACAAATTATGCCTACACTTTAGAAATAATTTTGGAAGTTTTTCAGAAAATTAAGAATAGGTTTACCTCAAGACTGAGCTATACAACTTTGGGGTATATATGCAAACAATGCTCTCCCATACCACAAGAATACTTGCTCAACTATGTTCACATCAGCTTTATTTTTCATAGTGAGAAGCTGAAACAACACAGTTGTCCCTTAGCCAAAGAATAAAGAAAATATAGTATATTTACACAATAGATTATTACTAAAATATAAAAACAGGGGAGATCCAAGATGGCGGCGAGCAGTGTGGACCGCGTTTGGAGGCTCCAGTGAACAATTCAGGGAATTGCACAGATTTCTGAGCCAGGAACACCGAGGTCCGAACATCACGGCAGCGGGAGTGCTCCACGGTTCGGAGGGACCAGGGTGCAGAGGATCTGCGTGCCCCTGCACGTGGTTTTTCTCTGATCGGAGCAGCAGCGGCAGAGGCAGCAGCACCAGCAGCACCAGAAGCGGCGGCTGAGGTTTGCAGCTCATAGCCTTCCAGTGGAGGCGATTGGTGTGGTGGATGGTGGGAATTGCTGCGGGAGAGGGGACTCGGGGCAGGATTTGGGTCGCGTGGAGCCTTTGGACCCAGACTGGACTCGGCGAACAGTTCGGCCCCAGAGTCCCGGGTACTGGCCCGGCCCAGCAAGCAATTCTGCCTGAGGCACTAACTCAGCGTGGCCACAGCTCCCCTGCTGTGGCACAGGCTCAGTTGAGCTCGCAGCTCCACACTAGGCACCACCTCAGCTCAGCAGCAGCTCCCCTGCGGTGACACAGTCTGGGCGGAGCACTTGGTTTCACCACAGGCGCTAACTCAGAGCAGCTGCAGTTCTCCTGCTGTGGCGCAGGCTTGGTGACGTGCTCAGTTCCATGCTAGGCACCACCTCAGCTCAGCGGCAGCTCCCCTGCAGTGACACAGTCTGGGCGGAGCACTTGTTCCACCACTGGCGCTAACTCAGAGCAGCCGCAGTTCTCCTGCTGTGGCGCAGGCTGGACAGAGCTCTCGGTTCCACCAGCTTTAAGACTCTGGTTGGACACAGTGTGCAGTTTGAATCCAGAATTCCTGGCTGAGATTGGTGGTCAGTTCGGGCCCTGAGTCAATAACTGACCACAACACGCACTTTGGGCCAAAAGGCCCTAGCGGAGCTTGGTGCGTAGTCCCAGCCCAAAAATTCTGGCTGGACCCTGTGTGCATTTTGGGCCCAAACTCCCTAGCTGAGCTTGGCAGACGGTTCAGGCCTTGAGAATCTAGCTGAGTTCTTCCCGTGGTTCGGTCCCAGTGCTCCTGGCTGGACTTGGCAGGGAACACAGAAGGCTGTGGATACCTTGGCCTGACCCAACGCTCATTCAGAGACCCAGAACAATTGCAGGATCCACAGCAGAGGGGGACTGAGGATCAGTGGCTGTAAGAGACAAGAACAACAGGGCTAACCTCCTAACATCCACACCAGTGAAGCTTTGAGCTCCCAGCCTAGGGAAATCGTGAGAAAACAAGTGAATCTATCGTCAGACACCCTCCATTCAACTCTGGAAGCTACCCAACAAAAACAAAGATGGCAAGATGTCTAAAGGACAATGAAAAAGCATACGCAAAAAAACCCAAAACAACATGGCGTCTCCAGTTTCCAGCTATCCCAAAGAAAACCACCCAGAGAACTCAAATACAACGGAAATACAAGAAAATGACCTCAAATCCTTAGTAATGAGGATGATAATGGAGGAAACAAATAAAATTCGTAATCAAATGCAGGAAGACGCAGACAAACAGGTGAGAGACATAAAAGAAGCACATAGAGTGGAACTGGAAAAATTGCAGGAAAATGCAAACAACCAGATGAAAGAAATAACTAAAACGGTTCAAGCTCTGAAGACCTATAAAGAGGCAATGGAAGAAACTCAGGAATATACAAAAAATCAGATGAAAGAAATCAAAAAATCAGTTCAAGATCTGAAAATGAAAATGGATTCAATGATAAACACACAGACAGAAGAAAAACGAGAACGTGAGACCTCAGAGAAGAAGGCGAGCAACACAGAGGTGAGCTTTTCTAACAGAATCCAAGAGATGGAAGAACGAATCTCAGGGCTAAAAGATACAATCACAGATATTGAATCAACCATTAAAGAAAATGCCAAATCTGGAAAACTCCTGACACAAAACATCCAAGAAATTAAGGACACCATGAAAAGAAGAAATTTGCGGATAATAGGCATTGAAGAAAGAGAAGACATCAGACTCCAGGGCCCAGAAACTATTCTCAACAAAATCATAGAAGAAAATTTCCCCAATCTAAAGAAAGAGATGCCTATAAACATACAAGAGGCCTACAGAACACCAAATAGAATTGACCAGAAAAGAAAAACTGCCCGCCACATAATAATCAAAACACAAAACATGCAGAACAAAGAAAAAATATTAAAAGCTGCAAGGGAAAAGGGACAAATAACATTTAATGGTAAACCTATCAGAATTACACCTGACTTCTCAGCAGAGACCATAAAAGCCAGAAGGGCCTGGACAGAGATCCTGCAAACCCTAAGAGAACACAGATGCCAGGCCAGACTACTTTACCCAGCAAAATTATCAATAACCATTGATGGAGAAAACAAAATATTCCATGACAAAAACAAATTCAAACAGTACCTATCCACAAACCCAGCTTTACAGAAGGTACTAGAAGGAAAACTCCATCCCAAAGGGTCAAGCTACAACCAAAACTACCCAGGAAATAGATAACTATCCCATGGCAAAAACACAACTACACACACGCTCGACTGGAAACAACATCAAAATTAGGACTCTTAACAGTCTCTGGTCATTAATATCTCTCAACATCAATGGCTTCAATTCTCCAATAAAAAGACACAGACTAACTGAATGGGTACATAAACAAGATCCAACATTCTTCTGCATCCAAGAAACACATCTCACCCATAATGAAAGGCATTACCTCAGGGTAAAAGGTTGGAAAAAAATATTCCAAGCAAATGGTCACAAGAAGCAAGCAGGTGTAGCCATTTTAGTATCGAACAAAATAGACTTTCAACCAAAATTAATCAAAAGGGATGAGGAAGGACACTTCATACTCATCAAAGGTAAAGTCAACCAAGATGACATCACAATTCTGAACATCTATGCTCCCAATACAAGGGCACCTACATTTGTAAAAGATCTCCTAAAAAAGCTTAAACCACACATCGATCCCCACACAATAATAGTGGGAGACTTCAACACCCCACTCTCACTGAAGAATAAGTCATTGAAACAGAAACTAAGCCGAGAAATAACATCATTAACCAATGCCATCGGTCAAATGGATCTAACAGATATCTATAGAACCTTTCACCCAAACAAGAAAGAATACACCTTCTTCTCTGCACCCCATGGAACCTTCTCCAAAATTGATCACATCGTAGGTCACAAAGCAAGCCTCAACAGATACAAGAGGATTGAAATAATACCTTGTATCCTATCAGATCACCATGCTCTTAGGCTGCAATTCAACAACAACAGAAATAACAAAAAGCCTACACGTATGTGGAAACTAAACAACTCTTTGCTAAATGACACCTGGGTCAGGGAAGAAATAAAGAAAGAAATCAAGGAGTTTCTGAAATTCAATGATAATGAAGAAACAACATACCCAAATTTGTGGGATACATTGAAAGCAGTGCTAAGAGGAAAATTCATAGCACTAAGTGCCTTTAAAAAGAAATTGGAAACATCGCACATAAGCATCTTAACAACACAACTGGAAGCCCTAGAAAAAAAAGAAGCAGAAACACCCAAGAGGAGTAGACGCCTGGAAATAATCAAACTCAGGGCTGAAATTAACAAATTAGAAACTAAGAAAACAGTCCAAAGAATCAAGAAAACCAAAAGCTGGTACTTTGGGAAAATCAACAAGATAGACAGACTGTTAGCCAAACTAACTAAAAGGCAGAGAGACAGTATTGAAATCAACAAAATCAGAAATGAAAAGGGAGACATAACAACAGACAGTGAAGAAATTCAAAGAATCATAAGATCCTACTTTGAAGGCATATACGCCACAAAATTTGAAAATCTAAGGAAAATGGACGATTTTCTTGAACAATTTCACTTGCCAAAGTTGAATGAAGAACAGATAAACAAGCTGAATAGTCCCATTCCCCTACAGAAATAGAAGCAATCATCGATGGTCTCCCAACCAAAAAAACCCAGGGCCAGACGGTTTCAGTGCAGAATTCTACCAGACCTTTAAGGGAGAGCTAATACCGATACTCTTCAAGCTACTCCAAAAGATAGAAATGGATGGAAAATTACCAAATTCATTCTATGAGGCCATAGTCTCATTGATACCTAAACCTCACAAAGACTCAACAAAGAAAATTTCAGACCAATTTCTCTTATGAACATAGATGCAAAAATACTAAATAAAATACTTGCAAAACGAATACAGGAACACATCAAAGATATCATTCATCATGACCAAGTAGGCTTCATTCCAGGCATGCAGGGATGGTTTAATATACGGAAATCCATCAATGTAATCCACCATATAAACAAACTGAAAATAAAAAACCACATGATCATCTCCTTGGATGCAGAGAAAGCATTTGATAAAATTGAACACCCATTCATGTTTAAAGTTTTAGAGAGATCGGGGATACAAGGCACTTTCCTCAACATAATAAAGGCTAAATACAGCAAGCCAATAGCCAAAATCAAAGTAAATGCTGAGATACTCAAGGAAATTCCTCTAAAATGGGGAACAAGGCAAGGCTGCCCACTCTCGAAGTTCTTCAATATAGTACTCGAAGTTCTAGCCAGAGCAATAAGACAACAAAAGGAGATCAAGGGTATCCAAATGGGAAAGGAGGAAGTCAAATTATCCCTCTTTGCAGATGATATGATAGTGTACATAAGTGACCCTCAAAACTCCACCAGAGAACTCCTAAAGCTGATAAACACCTTCAGCAAATTGGCTGGATACAAAATTAACTCCAAAAAGTCTGTAGCCTTCCTATACACAAATGACAAGCTTGCAGAGGAAGAAATTAGGAAAACCACACCCTTCACATTAGCCACAAGCAATATAAAATATCTAGGAGTTACCCTAACTAAGCAAGTGAAGGGCTTATATGAAAAAAATTTCAAAACTCTGAAGAAAGAGATTGAAGATGACCTGAGAAGATGGCGTGATCTTCCTTGCTCATGGATCGGGAGAATTAACATAGTAAAAATGGCCATCCTACCAAAAGCAATCTACAGATTCAATGCAATCCCTATCAAAATAACTACACAATTTTTTAAAGACATTGAAAGTTCAATTCTGAACTTCATATGGAAAAACAAAAAACCCAGAATAGCTAAAACAATCTTGTACAATAAAAGGTGCTCCTGAGGAATCTCCATACCTGATCTCAAACTCTACTATAAAGCAATAGTAATTAAAACAGCATGGTACTGGCACAGCAACAGGCTGGTTGATCAGTGGAATCGAATCGAAGACCCAGATATGAATCCACACACATATGGTCACTTGATTTTTGACAAAGAAGCCAAATCCATTCAATGGAAAAAGGATAGCATCTTCAACAAATGGTGCTGATCTAACTGGAGGTCTATGTGTAAAAAAATGAAACTGGACCCATATTTGTTACCTTGCACAAAACTCAAATCCAAGTGGATTAAAGACCTCAACATAAAACCAGAGACACTAAGCCACTTAGAAGAAAAAGTGGGAAAGAGCCTGAAACATATTGGCACAGGAGACAACTTCCTGAACAGAACACCAACGGCCCAGGCCTTAATGTCAACCATTAATAAATGGGACCTCATGAGGCTGAGAAGTTTCTGTAAGGCAGGAGACACTGTCAAGAGAACAAAGCGACAGCCTACAGACTGGGAAAAAATCTTCACCAACCCTACATCTGACAAAGGTCTAATATCCAAAATATATAAAGAACTCAAGAAATTAAACACCACCAAACCGAATAACCCAATTGAGAAATGGGGCTTGGAATTAAACAGAGAATTCTCAACAGAGGAGTATCAAATGGCTGAGAAACACTTAAAGAAATGCTCAACCTCCTTAGTCATCAGGGAAATGCAAATCAAAACAACTCTGAGATTCCATCTTATACCCATCAGAATGGCTAAGATCAAAAATTCAAGCGACACCACATGCTGGCGAGGATGTGGGGAGAGAGGAACACTCCTTCATTGCTGGTGGGAATGCAAACTAGTACAGCCACTTTGGAAATCTATCTGGTGCTATCTCAGAAAAATGGGAATAGGGCTTCCTCAAGACCCAGCTATTCCACTGCTTGGAATATACCCAGAAGATGCTCCAGCACACAACAAGAAAATTTGCTCAACCATGTTCATAGCAGCCTTATTCATAATAGCCAGAACATGAAAACAGCCTAAGTGTCCCTCAGTAGAAGAGTGGATAAAGAAACTGTGGTACATATACACTATGGAATACTACTCAGCTATTAAAAACAAGAAATTCCAGAAATTTGTGGATAAATGGATTGAGATAGAAATGATCATAATGAGTGAGTTAACCCAGAAGCAGAAAGAATCAAATGGTATATACTCACTTATATCTGCATACTAGCCCAAGGGGCATATCCCACAAAAGCCTTCACTTACCAGGAAACTGGGACAGAGGGGAAGGCATCCTATTGGGACTCTAAATGAGAGATGCATGGGAGAACAGCAAAATAAAAGGATCCAGAGGGTCCTAGAAATCTACCAGTAGAACAATATGATAGGCAGATTTGGGCCCAGGGGTCCCGCTCAAACTAAGGCACCAGCCAAGGACAATACAGGAGGTAAACTTTAAACCCCTTCCCAGATCTAGCCAATGGTCAGAATATTCTCCACAGTTGAGTGGAGAGTGTGATACGACTTTCTCACGTACTCTGGTGCCTCACATTTGACCATGTCCCCTGGAGGGGGAGACTTGGTGGCACTCAGAGGAAGGACAGCAAGTAGCCAAGAAGAGACTTGATACCCTATGAGAATATATAGGGGGACGTAATCCCCCTCAGGAACAGTCATAGGGGAGGGGAATAATGGGAAAATGGGGGGGGAGAGGAATGGGAGGATACAAGGGATGGGATAAACATTGAGATGTAACAAGAATAAATTAATAAAAAAATAAAAAAGAAAAAAATATATATATATAAAAACAAAGACATTATGAAATTCACAAAAAATGGGTGGAACTAAATAATATCATCCGAGTGTGGTAATCTAATTAATGGTGAGGACACACTTATAAGAGGATATTAGTGATAAGGTACAGGGTAACCATGCTAAAACTCACAGACCTAAAGTAGCTAAGTAATAAGGAGGACCCAAGGAGAGAGTCTTGAAACAAACTGAGAAAAGTAAATAAGTTGGATATTAGGGGTGGATGGATGAAATTACCTCCTGGGGTAATAGGAGGCAAGATGTGTGGGAACAAGAGGGATGAAGTGGGGGGAGGACTGAAGGAGAGAGAACTTCTGGTGACAACTGGAATAAGGGGCAATTTGGGATGAGCTAGAAACCTAGGAAAGTGAGAATTCCAGCACTCTATGAGAGTGACCCTAGCTAAATCTCCTCGCAATAGGAGATAAGGAACCTTAAATGGCCATCTCCTCTAACCAAAGCAGACTTCTAATGGAAACACTGTGAATCTAGCTGAGCAACAAAATTTTACACCCACAATTGTCCTGGTTACATGATATGCAGGGATAAAGATGGAGTAAAAATTGAGGGACTTTCAACCAATTGCTGTCCCAGACCCGGACACATGATGTAAAAGAAAGCACACTTGTGACATTATTAATGATATTTGGCAATACTTGTAGACCGGTGCCTAGTATGACTGTCATCTTAGAAGCTTCACCCAACAGCCGATGAAAACTGATCCAGAGACACATGGACAAACTTAGGCAGAGTTTGGAAATCTTGTGGAAGAGAGAGAGAAATGACTAATGGGATTCTGAGAGGTCAAGGACACTGCAAGTAAGTATACAGTATCAATAAACGTGGGCCTGTAGATGCTCACAGAGTCTGAACCACCAACCAAAGAGCATTCATGGGACTTCTAGGCTATCCACATATAAGTATCAGATGTGCAGCTTGGTTTTCATGTGGGACATTTAACAGCAGGAACAGCAGCTGCTCTTGACTGTGTTGCCTGCCTTTGGATTTCTAGCTCCTAACTGGGCTGTCTTCTCTACTGTAAATAGAATAAGATGCACCTCGTTCCACTGCAATTGATAGGGCAGGGGTGTTGATACTTATGAAATGTCTCCCCTACACTGAAAAGAAGGGGAGGAGAATGGGATAGGGGAGGGGAGAGGAGGGACTCTCAGGAGAGGAGTGAGGGGATGCAATTTGGATGCAAAGTAAATAAATAATGAGAAAAGTTACATGGTAAGTAGGTGCTAGAGATGGAATGTGAACTGATGTATGTTTGGTTTTGTATAATTTTTTCCTTAGGGATACATCCAGTATGAGAATCAAGCATTAAAGAATGCTACAAAGGACAAAGCCAGTTTTAGCCAAAGGCAAATTTTTTTGTTTTGCTTGTCATGTACCATGTGCTGAATCCCTCTATAGGTCAGTCTATAAAACAGGAATATCTTGCTTCTCTACAAACTGGAAATTAAACCAATTCAGATCTGGGAGCATGGCCCAGCTCATATAATCCTTGTATGTAGGCTTTATTTCCTTTAAATGTCAAATTCATTGATTCAAAGTATCAAGAGATACTATAAAGAAAACATGTCTTAAATGTGGAAAAATAAGGGAAGAAACAAAGGACAAGGTACATAGAGAAGGTTTGCTTTCAGGAGAATTTGCTAGTGCATGAATAAATATGATGAAAAGACAGTGGACAAAATTCTCAAAGAATCAATAATAAAAAAGAAAAAAGAAAACATTGGTCTCTTCCAGAATATTGACATTTAGCTTCTCACTTACTTAGAGGGCACAGGGGCAATTGATGTATTTAATTTAAGAGTTACAATTCAATTCTGTGAAGGAGAGATAACCCAGTTTTTTAGGATCCCAAGTGTGGGATTGGAATGGTCTTGTGAGAGAACAGGTGAGGTTAATCCACTAGAAGACAAACCACCTCATGCGGGAGCTTGATTGTTGCCAGCTGAAAAGATCCCATGAACAGACTCTGGGAGGAGATATATAAGTGAGCCCAGAACTGGTGGCGGGGCTTTTTGGAGACCTGGGATAGTTTTGGCTGTTCATTGCTGCACTTCAAGACACTCCTAGAGAGAACCGCTCAAGGAACGGCTTCAGGGATCCGGTCCTGCTGAGGTTCTGGGTTCTGGTTACTCTAGATTCCAACAGAAGAAATCATGCTGATTGTGCCAGGAGAATCATTCCTCGGACCTGATATCCTTACGGTTTTGTTATTGTGTCCATGAATCCTCATTTCCTATTGTTTTGGTTAGTCAGGTTATAAGTGGCATATGCTTGGTCACTAAGTTGTTAATAAAATATATTGATTAAGAAAATTGCGCATACAGGTCTGCAGTGAATCCCAGCCTCATGGATAGGATCCTCTTCCTCAGGTAATGAGGCTTTTGGAATCTGAGGGACCTGGCTAACAATGACTGAGTTGAAATGCATGACACTGAGGACATAGACCCGAGGGCTAATTTTCTCATCACTCTCTGGTTCAATTACTCTCTTTCATCCTGTCCGTCATAGGGCTTGTTATTTTCATAAAATGGCTTCTGTTTCTCTCTTAACCCAGATATCATCAAATAATTGAAACGTTTATATTTGTTCAAAAATAACCTTCATAAAACAACCACTAGAAAACTTGTTACTCTATCTTTAACCCTCTAAGCTAACCTGTTTCCTCACCGCATACATCCCAGCAATAGTTGCCCTCTGTAGTTTTCCCTGTTCAGCTCTCTCTATTCTGATGTCTCCTCAACCTCTCCCATGGCTGAATGACCCACTTCCTGCTCTAAGTCTTTCTTCCCTGGCTGGCAAGAAGTCCAGCGCTATTTTCTACCCTACGCAGTGATTGCTTTAAGGTGCTTTACTGGCATAAAAGGGAACAATTGGGGATCCGTGTTAATACAATTGAGAGAGGAGATTCTTACAACAAGGTTTTCAAGCAGATATGAAGGTTCAGAAGGTTCAGCATTTGAATTACACAAAAATCTTTTGCCCACAGAACTTTGTACAAGGGCAGAATCACTGCCACATGTTGCTGGGTTTTTGCAGAAATGGGAATACAAAATTATGAGGTCATGAAGGCCTCCTCCAAGGTGTTATAGCAATGTCTTCAAGGTCAGAATATATATGACATCTTTAACAATCCCTGTAGTTAGTTTCTAAAGTAATGTATAGATTACTAATTATGAAGTACAGATTATAATGAATTCCTGAGCAAGAAAGAGATGTCAAGAACATGCCATGTCTTTATTGAAAACATTGGTCAAAACATGAAGCAACCAAAGATGGAAAACACCTGGCTAAAGGGAACAAAGCCATAGATGTATGGATGCTCAAGCTTGTGTGCGTCAATGGTAACTACTATGTCTCTGCATGGTAGATGCTGGGCCACAGGACTTATGCTTACAGTGTTTGGTTATGGTCTTTCTTTCATTCACTTGACTTCTTGAAATAGGAATGTTCACTCTGTTCCATTGTATGTGGAAATGTATAGCCCATTTGTCTTCTGCCTTTTCTACTTTCTTTCCTTTACCAGACATTATCTCTATTTGTAGCATAGTCTAGATTCACATAGAATATCCTTTTCAATTCATGTCAGAAATTCTATGATTACAGACATTTAACACAGTAATCATCTTCTCTTTTTACATATTTTATATGATCCTACATCCTTTTGAACCTTTGATCTTATACATGTTTGACTTCACTTTTACAAAACACAGGAGCTAAAATAACTGATGGTGCCATAAATTGTTTCAATGTTGTTTGCATTTTAAGAAAAACATGAGGATTTAAGGGCCAGAGAAAGAATGTTATAATTTGAATATACAGTGTTCTTCCAAGTATCTGTGTTGAAAACTGAATCCTCAGTAGACTTTACCAATAGAAAATGAAAGAAACTTAAGACATTACATATAGTTAGGTGTACAAAGTGCCTCTGACAACAGTAGTTTTGTTTTGTTTTTGCCCCTAACACTTGGGCTAACATCTCTCAATGTCACTCTAGTTCTCTTTTCCTCTAAACATCAATGCTTCATGTACTCTCTACCACCATGCTCTGCCTCAACACAAACTGAGAAAAAATACATTAGAGTCATGATAGGTATATTTCTGAGATTTTGTGAGACAACAGTAACATGTCCTTCTTTAAACTTATTTTTCAGTTTTTCCCACAATTATTCACAGCTGTCAAACAAGATTTCATAGCCAAGAAATATTCTTGACCTCTTTCATCTTAAAGTAAAGCCATTATGTTTTTGTCACAATGACAAGAAATCATGACAACTCTAGAAATATTGTAGTATTAATGAAAGCTTTTTGCACAGATAAGTTAAAGTCTATTTTTCCTTAGTTTTCTGTGGCAAAATGCCCATTCCTTCAGAATTTATTCTGAATTTATTTTCCTTACAGTTCTGGAGAACAGCAATCTCCTGAATTAAACTCAAAGAGGAAAAGAGCAGTGGGTGTCCTGAAGACACTTGAGAACATAGTTTAATGCTAACATTTATACTTCCAAAAATCTTCCATATTCTCTTAAAACTGAGCACCACCTTCATAATTCTGTTATGATTTCTATTGTAACCACCACTCTGTTTAGCTTATCCCCTCTCTTTATATGAGAAGCACTTGTGATTACATTCACATTATTCATATATTTCAGGATGTCCATATCATTTCAAACTCACAACTACATTGGACAAGACCTTTTCATATGTCAACATCAATTGTTTCTTACTTCTAGAGACTAGATTTAAATAGTTATGGAAAGGTTAATGAGATCCATTGTTCTTCAACTATTAACTACTAACGTCTCTTTAAAATCTTACCTTTTTGGAATCTGAAAATAATAAAGGCCTATTTGTTAAGAAAGAGAAAAGAAAGACACCTAAATCTCATGACATAAAGATATTTATATAATGTGTCTGAGCCTGAGCTTCAGGAGAAGTTGTGGTTCTTTTTAGAAGGCAGCAATGCTCACTACTGTAAAATCAATACACACTTTTTACGAAGGTATAATCCAAAAAAATAATTTATTATTTACTTCAACTTAAGGCCCATTAGTAAAAGAAAGTTGAATGTTTTTGGAATCCCCTTCATATTTGCACATACCATTAAAGGAGCTGTAGTGAGAATTCAGATATCAGATGGTCTGAAAACTAATGATTTGCTTGTGGTTTTAGGTTGAGAGGTGCTGTCATCTTCCAGCTATCATCCACTAACAGGTTACTGAATAAAATTTCTACCAGATTCTGGGGCTTTCATGTGATAAAGCAGAACTGTCTGCCAAGCTTGAATGAAAAAACAGGCATAGAAACAGCTGGTAGATATCAGCAGAAATAGAGCGAAGTGAAGATACAGAGAAGGCAGCATTCCTGTGTAGTCCATAACTGCTGTGTGGGACTCCTGATGGGGAAGGCTTTGGTTGTTGTTTATCTTGAAGAAGCTGCTCTCTGACTAGGTGTTTGCTCACACTCACCTGTGGAATCCAGGCCCCTGCTAAATCAGTAAGTTCAGTCTCAGGCTTCAGCACTCGCCATTCACAGTTGTGTTTCTAAAAGAACCTAATGGTTCCCTGGCTCCAGGAGAAGGTTGCTGAAGCCTGAAAAGATTCTACTTTTTCTGATGATAAATAGGGCTGGATGGCCAAATTAAAGGCACAAATGTGTGATCTGTGGTATTCAAAATTTTGTGTTATAAAGCTGCACAAACATGTATATTTCTGCATCATGGCTTATTTGGACACTATGGCACACATGCAGATGTTGAGTTTGCAGCATAAATCAAAATAATGTCTCTAGTTACTGCTTAAAATTTAACTGTGAAATATCATTTGTAATACAGACAGAGCCATGTATTTAGTTGCAATGTTTCTGTTATAATATTCAAGTCTATCATCACTAGTCAAACCTTTATGCTGAGTAATTGTGGAAAATAGTAGGAAATAGTAGAAAACAATGAATATGGAGGGCCTCAAGCTGATAAAAAGGTACAATCCATTTAGTCTGCGAGGATGAAATACCTCTCTCTTCATAAGGAATTGGAATTCCAAGTGACAAAGGGTCATGGTGTCAATGTGTTATATGTTCACCTGCTGTTAGTTTCTACTTATGGAACTGTAGGAAGTATGGTTAAATCTGTAAGATATTATCTTTTACTTTTTGGAAGTGGCCCTGGTAAATTATTCTTTTAATTTAAAGAAATGTCTACTGCAAACTCCCAAACCATTCATAAGGATGAAACATACCTTTTTATATTTAATTATTCATTTATGTATATGAGTGCTCTGACTTTATACACACCATAAGAGGGCATCAGATCACATTAGAGATGGCTGTGAGCCACCATGTGGTTGCTGGGAACTGAATCAGGACCTCTGGAAGAGCAGTCATTGCCCGTAACTGCCCAGCCATCTCTCCAGCCCTGATACATAATTTTTTTAACTCATCAAAATTATTTGAATTCTCACCTGCTGAGTGTTTAAATCTACTAGCTCCAGGTCTGTGTTTTGGGTAGGAGCTCAGGGCTCAGCTTAAGGCAGGTCCCCTTTCCAGGGTATCATCACTGATGCATCCTACTTAGGAACTTCAAATATGGGAAATTATGTTTGGTTCTCTGCCTCAGAGTCAGGCTCTTATTTCATATTTTTTTCTTGTCTTCGTGGCTCTTTTTAATTATTAATTTATTCTTGTTACATCTCAATGGTTACCCCCATGCCTTGTAACCTCCCATTCTTCCCTCCCTCCCATTTTCCTCTTACTCCCCTCCACTATGACTGTGCCTGAGGGGGATTTCCTCCCCCTTTATATGCTCATAGGGTATCAAGTCTCTTCTTGGTAGCCTGCTATCCTTCCTCTCTTATTTTATTTTTAATTAATTCTTTTTACATATTTACTTATATTGTTGTACACACAGACACACACACACACACACACACACACACACACACATCAGAAAACAATAAGGAATTATATAAATGTTTAATTTATGGTGTAAAACTCTCCAAATGTTCACTTTAAAAAGCAGTAAGAAAGACTTTAACATATACTCTGGTGCCTCATATTTGACCGCGTCCCCTGGATGGGGAGACCTGGTGGCACTCAGAGGAAGGATAGCAGGCTACCAAGAAGAGACTTGATACCCTATGAGCATATACAGGGGGAGGAGGTCCCCCTCAGTCATAGTCATAGGGGAGGGGAGTAGGGGGAAAATGGGAGGGAGGGAGGAATGGGAGGATACAAAGGAGGGGATAACCATTGAGATGTAATATGAATAAATTAATAAAATAAAATTTTTTAAAAAGCAGTAAGAATATTGGAATATGATTTTATTCTCAGGCTGGCCTTATACTCAGTATGCAGTTTCCACACCCCAACCTAATGCTAGGCTATAAATTAAAACAGCAAATGAGATAGGGTTTCTCTAAGTTGTAGTCACAAAAGGGAAGAAAGATGCAGAGAAAATTGACACTCTAGTATATTTGCTCAAGAAAGGTAACATTTGAGAGATTTGCAATGAATTCAATATAAATTGAGGAAAATTTTAAATTTTTTGTTTCCTTGAAAAAATTATTTGAGTGAATTAAAGATTTAATAATCCCTTCTTTGTTGTGTAATCTTTCACAGTGGATATCTTGTTTATACTCTCAATATATTTTGATATATACTATTTGAACTAGAGTTTACATACATTAGAAATATCATATATAATTTTAAAACATTAAAAAGAAATGCATTCTCTGGAGAAATACGCATATGGTCTGCCCTCCAGCATCTGGGTACCCTGGCCTTGTGCTTGGTGCTGAGATCAGCAAGCCTTGCAGCTGTGCCCTACTGGTTTCCAATGATTTGCATGCACTCACCTCAAAGCCTTGGGTACTTATTAATATACCAGTCACACTCTGTGCAGTTGTCATTACAGTCTGGACTCAGCATAGACATGAGGACTCCTGTTCAGTTCTTTGGGATCCTGTTACTCTGGCTTCCAGGAAAAGAACTAAAATGGGGATTTTACCTCTTACACTGTGCTTGGTGTTGACTGGAATTTGGGGAAAGTCCTCCCTGATCATGCTGTTTTTGTTTTTATTTTATCTCCACTCCTAGGTGCCAGATGTGACATCCAGATGACCCAGTCTCTATCCTCCCTGCCTGCATCTCTGTGAGAAAGAGTCACCATCAAATGCCGGGCAAGTGAGAATATTTATAGTAACATAGCATGGTATCAGCAGAAAGCAGGGAAAGCTCCTAAGCTCCTGATCTATGGTGCAAAGAACTTGGCAGAGGGGGTCCCATCGAGGTTCAGTGGCAGTGGGTCTGGGACAGATTATTCTCTCATCATCAGAAGTATGGAGTCTGAAGATATTGCAACCTATTACTGTCAGAACTATCATAGTGCACCACCCACAGTGATATAACTCATAACATAAACCATTGTGGAAGCAGAAGTGAGAGGCTTGGCTAAGCCAACTGCTCCTCCTCATGAGTTACTCACTGAAACTGTTTCTCATATACCACAGGATTTTCATCAATGATCATGGAGAGTCATTTGCTTCTGTAGAAGGAGGCTAAACAGTCCATTCTATACCATAAGTACCTTTCTTCTTTATTTCTAGCAATATAGAATACTAATGGCTTTTTTGCCTTTACAGAAAACAATGTCATTCCCTGTGATCCTGTGAGAAGTCTGACCTCTGTCTCCTCTGGGACTCATACAGAAGAATGGATTCTACTGTGCACATTCCAGCAAACATAATTTAAGTATAGAAAGTTAGTTTCAAGCAATAGCACTTAAAATGCAGAGAAATATTACTGAGAGAAGCTGATAGGAATGGTTTCCTGATTTTCTTACAAACGCTAGAGAACATAAGAAAGAGAAAGGGAAGGCTGCCTAATCATGACCTTTACTGTATATTAAAATTCCAGACGTTGGTGTTGATGCTCTTAGCTGTCTGTAGCTCTTCACTTAATGTTCTTCTTCCTCTTCTTATGGTCACTGGCCTCCTTACAAGAATCAAACAATATTGAACAACACCAACAACATGACATTGAACCCCACTGTGTGATGATTTCTCTATATGAAATCATATATGTCTGTATGTACAGGGTTGTCTTAAACATGCTTCCAGAAATAATATTAATGACTAATTGATATTCTGGATCATAGTTTTAGAATCAAAACAAAGTACCAACACAACTACAGTGTTATATAGTCGGTTCTGTTGGAGTTCTATATCTTTATAACTTATTTCCTATATCTGTGATGTTCCATTCATAAACCTGCCTACCTGTGTACTTATGGATCAGACAGACTTAATTACTGCAATTTCATACAAAAGAACACAATCGCACAATTGCATCAGAAGATACAATACTCCTTCCATGTTTCAGATTTTCTTGGTTATGTTATACTTTGGCTTCATATATAAATGCTAAACTCAGTTTATCAATTTCAGAAAACCTTTCGGGTACATTAGTTGCATCATTATTTATTTGTATTAGGTGGAAAATGGAGATTATATACACTTAAAAGTGGTTCATGGAACTAGAGAAAGACCAGAGTGCCTAAGAGCATTTTTTTACGAGCCTCAGCACACACATGGACAAAGAACTTTCTTTTACGAGGGTTCAAGGTGGTCCAGTACATTATTATGCACGTCAGAAACTAAATATGGACACAGTGTTCTTAGAAATATGCAAGCAAAACACTCATACATACAAAAGTATTGTTTTGTAAAAGTGGTTCATGCTGGGAGTAGTGTTATAAGACATTAACCACACCACTCAGGAGACAGAGTCTGGTGGAACCTGTGAGCTCCGCATCAGCCTGGTCTACAAATGGTGTTTCAGGAGAGTCAGGGCTCTGTTGCATAGAGAAACCTTGTCTCAAAAATATTCACAGACAATAATCATCATGATAATCTTTTTTCATGATAATCTTTATAAAGTTTAATTTTATCAGTTTTCAAAACTATCAAGGTTATACTTTTATCCAATTATGTAAAAAGTTTAAAAATTAAAGATTAAAACTCTAAATAAAAAATAAAGTCTTGGCACATCCTAATTTTATGTCTTTTTCCAAATTAAGCACAGTTTTCACTCTTGCAGAAAGTACTTCTGTTTCTTCTCACATTATAACATATTCTTTCTCTTTTGTTCAGTATAGAATATTAGTGGGAAAGAGTCTCAGGTCAGTGTTATTGTTGGATGTGCTGGGGTTGTTTAATAAGGGGGCTTCCCTTTCCTGAGGGGCAAGGGAGAGTAAGTGGGGTAGGATGGGGGAAGAGAAAGGAGGGACTGTGAGGAGACAAGAGAGGGGCCTACAATTGTTAAGTGAATAGATAAATAAATACATTTTTTAAATTTCTAGGTGATTTATATTGCAACCTTTTTGGTAGTCCTAAAAGTACCATTGGTTACAGTCTTTAAGTCGGCAAATTTCCTCTGATGTAGATGGTTGCAAGGTTTGTTTGTTTATTTGATTCTGTTTCATTTCACTTTAACATTTATACACCTCCATAATTCTTGAATAATCTCATTTTAATGCTTCTCTGTCATTTGAAACAGGGATGTGGTCATCATAACATTTTGAATGATGTGAGGTAAGAAGACAGTAACTTTAAGACATTTAAAGAAAGCCTTTACACTGGGATAAATTTAAATTAAGACATCTTTGTCACATTCAGCAAATAAAAACAGGACATCTAAGTTTGACTTTAAGATAAACCACTATTATTTTAAATTAGTGTAAGTACTCTGAGAAATACTGCAAGCATATTTATACTGTTTTCATTTGTTATTTATCTGAAATTCAAGTACAACTCAGCATCTTCTGCTTACCTTTCTTTATTATTATTTTTACTTTTTTTATTAATTTATTCTTGTTACATCTCAATGTTTATCCAATCCCTTCTATACAGCCATTCTTCCCTCCCTCCCTTTTCCCATTATTCCCCTCACCTATAATTGTTCCTGAGGGGGATTACCTCCCCCTGTATATGCTCAGAGAGAAGCATGAGAGAATAGCAAAGTAGAAGGATCCAGAGGGTCCTAGAAACCTACAAGTAGATCATTATGATAGCCAGATTTGGGCCCAGGAGTCCCGCTCAAACTAAGGCACCAGCCAAGGACAATACAGGGGGTAAACTTTAAACCCCTACCCAGATCTAGCCAATGGTCAGAACATTCTCCTCAGTTGAGAGGAGAGTAGGATATGTCTTTCTCACGTACTCTGGTGCCTCACATTTGACCATGTCCCCTGGAGGGGGAGACCTGGTAGCACTCAGAGGAAGGACAGCAGGTTGTCTTTATTATTTTTTATTAATTCATTTAGATTACATCTCAAGTGTAATCCCCTCACTTGTATCCTCCATTCCTCCCTCCCTCTCCATGTTTCAAACTATTCTCCTCCCCTAGGTCTGTGACAGAAGGGGATCTCCTCCCCCATGATATGGTCACAGCCTATCAAGTCTCAACCTGGTATCCTGCTTATCCTTTCTCTGAGTGCCACCAGGCTTCCCAAGCAAGGAGAAGTGGTCAAATATGGGGCACCAGAGTTCATGTCAGAGTCAGTGCCCATTCTGCACGCAACTGTGGAGAATTTCCTCTAAATAAATACTTTTAATCAGGTAGCACACTATCTTTGTCATCTTCTTATTTGGAAAGCTACTAACCTGAAATCCTGAAATACTCAGGTAATCAAGTTTATTTCTTCTCAAGTCTCTGATGGAGTTGAAGACCAGGTTGCTCAGTTTTACAATGAAGCTTAGCTGTTTAGAGATTAAGACATTTTTTCATCTAGATAGATGTTTCAAGTTAATGACAAGATGTGATAGAGTTTGATTTACATTGAGAATTTTAGATGCACTAAGACAGAAAAGATGCTTTCTTCAAGGCTGTCAAATACAAATAGCCATAACACTAAGAATGTAACATTGATATAATTCTTGATTGTGTCATGGTTCTTCTTTCTATATATATATATATATATATATATATATATATATATATATATATATATATTCTAATATGAATGTTTATATAAAAATGGGTAATTAATAAAAAATTAAAAGCCCTAATGTTAGAAGTAATAAAATGTAATTTAAAAAAAAAAAAAAATGATTCACAATATAAAATCAAATATGTTGTCTAGTCACTTGTATATCCTTCAATGTAAAAGATCTATTCTACTATCCTCAGCATAGCAGAGATTTTATGGTAATGACTTCTAAATTTAATGTTGAGATTCATTTCTTTATTAATTTGTATACTAAAATTATTAGCTGACATTTTAAAAATTTATTTATTTATTCACTTTTCATCCTGACTGTAGCTGACTCTTTCATCTCCTCTCACTCCCCTTCCTTCCCTCTTTGCCTATAACCCCTCATTTACTCCTTAGAAAGGGAGTTCCCCCTAGCAACCAACCCCAGCACATCAGGTTGTATCTTCACAGAGTGCATACTCTTGCCCTGTCCCCTTGCATGGGAGCCAATACACAGGAACGTGATACAATATCAAGCAATAGAGTCCATGTTAGAGACAATCCCCACTCCAGTTACTTGGGGACCGGACATGAAACCTAAGATGTCCATCATCTATATCTGTGTAGGGTCCCTAGGCAAGTCCACGCATGGTCCTTGGATGGTGCTTCAGCTTCCCTAATCCACCTTGGGTGTAGGTTACTGTAGGTGGCTCTGTTGATCTTCTTATAGAGCTCCTGTCACTTCCAGGTCCTGCTTTACTTACCCCCACTTTTCCAGAAGGCTCTTTACATAAATCCCTTTGTTTGTCTAAGTCACAGTAGCTGTTTCAACGTGAATCTGGGTGAAGCCACTTAGAGGACAGCTATGGGAGGCTCCTGCCTGCAAGCATAGCAAAGTGTGGTTAATCGTGTCAAGGGTTGGCTCTCTCCCATAAAGTGGGTTTCAGATTGGGCCAGGCATTAGCTGGACATTTTCTCACTATTTTCTGTATCTTCGCCCTTTCCCATCTTTGTAGGCAGGGTAACGTTTGGGTCAAAGATATTTTGGGGTGGGTTGGTATTCCCCTCCTCCATTAACAGTCTTGGCTAGTTAGAGGTTGTCCTCCTCCGACTCCAAGATCCCTGTTACTAAGAGTCTAAGTTTGAGTAACCCCATATCTTCCCAGAAGCTTACCTTGTCTTAAGTCTCCAGCTTGTCAGAGATGCCAGGTCCCACAGTTTCCCTTCCCTCTGTAGCTCTTCTGATTCTCCATCCCCACTCTCCTCGGGTTTGATCTCCACACTCATTTGTTTTTGTGCTCCCTATTCTTTCTTGTTTCTTCTATTCAACCTCTCCTGCTGTTTATTCTATTTCTCCTTCTGAGTAAGATTTAAGCGTCTTCTTTTGGTCCCTCATTGCTACTTATTTTCTTTGGGTCTGTGAATTGTGGTAAGCTTCTCACATATTATATGGCTAAAATCTGCTTCTAAGTGTGTATGTAATAGGTATATCTTTCTGGGTCTAGCTTACCCCACTCAGGATGAACTTTTCTAGTTCCATCAATTTGCCTACAGATTTTTAGTACCTGAGTAGTATTTCATTCTATAATGTACCACATTTTTCATCTGTTGTTCAATTGATAGGCTGCTAGGTTGTTTGCATATTCTAGCTATTATGAGTAAAACTGCTATGAACAGGGCTTATCATGAGGAAAACAGGGACAACTCAGCAACCAAAGGACCACACTCTGGGCTTGAAACATCAGCCTAGTGTTTCCCTTGTGAAAGGGGATGACTAGAAGTTGGGGGTTGGCCTGATGTAATCTGATGCTAATTAATAAAAAGCCATCACACCTGGGCAGGGAAAATGGGATAGGCATGGCTAAGGCTCCCTGGCTTAGAGAAATAGGGAGAATCTTGGGAAAAAGAAAGGCCTGAGAAGAGGAGAAAATTTTGCACCACCATCGGTTAGATGATGGAGAATCACGTGGCTGGCATTGATGGAGACTTGGCACAGATGAAGAACATTAGCAAGGATACAGAACTACAGATGCAAAGTAACTTGATAAAAATTATTAGAAACAGATGGCATGGGATTGAGGCAGGTATGGGATACCCACCCCACTCTGGGAAGTAGTTTAGAGGATTGATATCTATCTGCCCTGCCCCAGGTTAACTAAGGCTATTTTAAAATATAACAGGTGTCTATGTCTTTATTGATTACTAGCGGGTAATACTGCTGTATTAATAATTATAGGCCAAATAATAAACATTGTTAGGCCATACTGATAAGTTAACAACAACAAATGACATTTGACATGGGGCAATTATTAGGCAATACTGATAATTTACAATAAATATTTTAAATAAAAAGCATAGGAAAATATTCAGTTGCCATACTACAATGTTTCATATTATATCATAATTTCACAGTATATTCCTCTTAATGCATGATACAATACATCCAAAATAGAAAGTATGTTGGATTTTAATTCATCTATCATTAAAATTTTAGAAATCAGAAAAGAAAAGAAACAGAATTAGATTTATTTGCACATGAATGGGTATTTGGCTTATCACTTACACAATGCAAAGCACAAGACAACACGCCAGCTTCTATACTCTGTGTTCTGTACACAACACACCCAATGACTGAGATCAGCACTTCAGGATTTGGTTACTAGTAATTTTCCAAGTCTTGATTTCCAGTGTCAAGTTACTGTTCACCCATTCAATAAATGGCATTGATATCAAGTGACCTTAGAAGCAGCTGATTCATTCTACACCATGTCTAAACCAAGGTTTTATGTACATCACAATCTAGGCATAGTTTCAAAGAGGCATCTTTAGTTCAGAGGGCAATCATGACAAGCATCAGCGTTATGAGCATATAGAAATAGTTGTTTCTAGCATGGCATTATGATTCAGAAGCCAAATTTCATATTAAATCCAAAGGTCTATCTACCATAATCACCGATATTCCCCTTTTCAATAAATTGATCTATGACTAGCTAGGATTACGTCTAAAATGCATGCCCATTTCTTCATGCTAAAATCATGATTTCATTTTTTTTTACAAAAAGTAGATGTTCCATGAATAACCATTTATGTCACACTATTAGATTGCCCAATAGTAATAGAAAAGGCAGTAGTGGTATGGGATTTGGCAGGTCCCAAAATCAAGAATTGATTCAGCACACTTGAAGATTTTTATGAGTCTTATGACTTCAGAGCATGCCTTATTCAGATAATATTCACTCCTGGGTCAAGGTTGTCCTGGCCAATGGCAATTTTTATAAAGTGAAAAAGGGTATTTAGTACCAATTAAAAGCCTTTTCCCTTTTTCTTGAAGGTCTAATGCTGTACTACTGAGTAGACAGTGCCTGACATCTTCTACTGCGATCTATGGACACCCTTTTCTGTGTTGCTGCTTCAAATCCCATGATCCTTTTTTATTTCCACCACATATGGAGGATGTGTTCCTTAGAACCTTTGTCCCCAGAATCTTTATCTGCTCCACCAGCACAGTGTGTGTCCTGGAATCCTGACTAGTGGCAGTGAGTGATGAAGAAAGTGCAATGAGACAGAAAACTTTCAGTGTATCTGGGGGTCAGGTGGGACTTTGCTATTCTACAAACCTATAACCTTGTCCTGTTTACTAGGTACAGGGTATGAGGTGCTGTTATCTGGTATCCAGGGGAGGAAAAAGTCTTTTCACACAACGATCAGTTTTTTCACAAACACACACATTTGGATTCTCAAGGAGACTTTTGCCACCTTTTATGAGCCTTGCCCATATCAGCAACTGGATTTGCCAATATTTCATAAATTCAAGGCCTTGGATTCCTTGACATTTCCATGTCTATGTCAATAATATACATTCATATTCTACATCACATACTCAGGGCTTCCTCTGATTTATATCATTGTGATTTATCTTCTGTGATCTCTTGGAGGTGGCTACACAACCTAACCACCATAGATAACTGTTCTTCATTAGGGACTTCAGATAATACCTCAGTATCTTGAACAGGCACAGAATATTGCATATGGAGGCTGGGGCAGGAGCAGTCCTTGAAATGTCACTGTCCTGCAGCTGTGTCCATGTCAGCTAGCCACTGTTGATTTGCATGCAACTAGAAAACAGCCCACTGGAGGGCAGCAGCTTCTCTGCACTAACAAGAGTGCACACAACTTCTTACAGGATGAGAAAAGTGCACTCGGTTATGGTCAGTGGTTGGCAGGACCACACTTTGAAGAGGACTACTTCAGTGTGCATATTTGGCACTATGTTTAATCATCAATCTTATTTCAGGACTGAACAAGTGTCAAATAGTTTTCTGGACTTTCTTGTCCTAATGTCTAATGTGTCCACATTGAATACAATGTTCTTTTTCTGGTTTTTACTTTGAAGTATGTGTATTGAGGATAGGTGGCTAGTTCAGGCATGGGGCACAATATGTGATTCCACATTATGCTGCAATGGACGATTCTCTGAGACTTTGTACGAGAATGAGTAATGAGTAGCTGAGTCCTCAGAATGAGTGGTACGTATACATTAAACAAGGATTTTTTACCTAAAATGCACATAGAGCTAAAATATAACCAAATTAATCCACAGGACATCTAAAACTTCAATTCATAAATGGGGTCCTAAAATAAACAGACAGTTCTCAGAAGATAACATATGAATAAACAGTAAACAACCTTTGAATCTTACAACCCTTATGCCTTTCTTCTTTAATGGTCCTAGCCTCAGAATCAAGATGTGATAGAGATGGCTTATAGAGCCATCTATAGAGATCGCCTATAGAGATAACCATTGACACTTGTTCTCCATACTTGGCCTTTGCGTGTGCCTCTGTCAGACATCATAAACTACACAAAGGAATTTCTCTAATGAGGCCTTACAGATGCACTAATCCCAGCACTGTGAAGAGAGATAAAACCTTAGAGTGTAATTTGACACTGAGTCCATTTTACAAAATAATACTAGTAAGTTGGCTCTTTGGATCTCTGAACTGACAAATGTTTCTTTTTTCGTCACACTTCAGCATTAGGCATGTGTTTTATTCCTGTTAGGATGGACCTTAAGCCAAATTTTTAGTAGCTGTTGGATAACCATTAACATATGTGATACTTGTGGTAAGATGATCAAATCTTACATGGAAGATCATTATAGCCGTACACAGGGTTCACAATTGGGTAAAAAAATTGGTAGTTTTCCTTGCTTAAGAAGTTTACACAAGACCTTTCAGTACTATGAAAACTAGCCATTCCTGTCTCTGGTCAGTAGTGACTTGATTTCTTTACATTTAAAAATGAATGTATCTAGTATCTTTATACATGACATCTGACCATAAAAATTATGGTGGCGAATGTGATAGTTTGCATATAAAAGTTGTGATAAAATAATGACTAGAATAAGAGCTTTATTTAGACTGATAGTTCTAGAGCTTTATAGTCCAGAATAGTGGAGAGAAGGCGTGGTGTCTAGAGCAGAGCTGGGAGCTCACATCTTGAACTACCAGTAAGAAGTAAAAAACAAAATGTGATGAGTAGCATTAACATCTCAAAGTTTGCTCCTATACATGCCCATAAACTTCTTGCAGCAAGGTAACACCTCCAAAACTCACAGTGACAGGAACTGAGAACCAAGTATTCAAACATTTGGCATTATGTTATATTTTTTCAATCAACCAGTACAGCAACTAAGAATGATGACAATCACCAAAATTATTTTGGGAATCTCCCATGTACCTCTGATATACATCTTTTTTAAAAGATTTATTTATTTATTATGTGTTCTGCCTGCATGTAACACCTGCAGGCCAGAAGAGGGCACCAGATTTCATTGAAGATGAATTGTAATTGAACTCAGGACCTTTGGAAGAGCCGGCAGTGCTTTTAACCTCTGAATCATCTCTCCAGTCTCTGATCAACATCTTGAGGGAAGGTATCACAGACTTGGAAGAAGGCTTTTTATTTTACAAGCTACAGTTTTTGAGATGTACATAATGCTCTATATAGGGAACCACCACATAAACTCTTTTATATTCATAAGAAAATATATGGATTATATAATAGAATATGCTATTTTATGGCTTTTAACATCCTTAATGTTAATTTTTTCCAACCCCACCTCAGCCTTACCTTCCCATCCATCTGCACACTTACTCTCCCTATCCATCATTCTGTTTTCCCCTCATATCACTTGCTCTTTCTAGGATCTTTCTTTTCCTTCCTCAGCCCAATGGTCCTTCCCTAATTCTCTGGATTCAACAACTACTCCAAATTACCTTCACAACTCTAAGGTCATCTTATGCAATACAATCCTTTTACATAACAAGGAAATGGAAGTATAGTGTTCATCAAACACTGGGTACAATTATCAACACTTGTATTAATTAAAATAAACATTATATTTAAAAACCAACTATACCAGGGTTTCCTTCATTTGTGTTTATTAGATTCTATAGAGAAACCTAATCACATGTGTCCATCAGTAGAAGAATGGATAAAGAACCTGTGGTAGATATACACTATGGAATACTACTCAGCTATTAAAAACAAGGAATTCCCAAAAATTATTGGATAAATGGATTGAGTGAGTTAACCCAGAAGCAGAAAGAATCAAATGGTATATACTCACTTACATCTGCATACTAGCCCAAGGGGCATGTCCCACGAAAGCTTTCACTTACCAGAAAACTGGGACAGAGGGGAGGACATCCTATTGGGACTCTAGATGAGAGAAGCATGGGAGAATAGCAAAGTAGAAGGATCCAGAGAGTCCTAGAAAGCTACAAGTAGAACATTACGATAGGCAAATTTGGGCCCAGGGGTCCCGCTCAAACTAAGGCACTAGCCAAGGACAATACAGGAGGTAAACTTTAAACCCCTTCCCAGATCTAGCCAATGGTCAGAACATTCTCCACAGTTGAGTGGAGAGTGGGATATGACTTTCTTACGTACTCTGGTGCCTCACATTGACCATGTCCCCTGGAGGCGGGGACCTGGTGGCAGCAGGTTAGAAAGAAGAGACTTGATACCCTATGAGCATATACAGGGGGAGGTAATCCCCCCTCAGGAACAGTCATAGGGTAGGGGAATAAGGGGAAAATGGGAGGGAGAAAAGAATGGGAGGATACAAGGGATGGGATAAACATTGAGATGTAACAAGAATAAATTAATAAAAAACATTTTAAAAAATAAAAAAGAATTGAGACCCAACTGCACATCCAAAATTTGCTCACACTATACTTCCTATGAGAATTATATTTAATATTCATCACTTTTACTTTTTCAGGATAAATACCAAAATATACTTTCTATTGTTTCTTTTTGTTTTAGTTCAACCATGGCTACTGATTTAATGGACGATGGGAAATTAAATTCCTAACTTACACATTTAACATTCAGAAAATAATAGCTGTCTCTCTGTAAAATTGATGAAAAGGGGAGCAATCCAAAGCTGGTCAACTTGAAAAGAACTTTTTCATACATTTGTCTTCATTTTTAAGTCTTCTGCTATGTTCTGGATGTTGTCCAGATTGAGCGATTTTAGCATGTTCTTTTCCCACCAAGCATCACATTTTAAAAATATTGTCTCTCTTGACAGAGAATAAATTTTCTGTGAGTTTTGGAAGCATGAGAATCCTAGATGACTCTTCCTTCTATCTATACTATAGCACTAAGCAGGACATTTGTAGTGTTGCTGTTTGGGATTCCTGGTGAGGAGAGTGGAAGTGAGAAAGGAGAATTGGTAGGGAGCTTGGGCCTTGGATCTCACTGCTCATCATGTGTGTTCTGGCTACATATGAGAAGACAAATCTTATCCTCCATGATAGGGCCTGTTATGTTTACATTTGTAAGAGGCAGGTTTCACATGGGAGATAATCTGTGTTATGATGATGACTATGACACAGGTGGAATGGCATGGTGTACTTGATGGTAAGAAGTCCCTTAGGGCTTTCCTTTCACTTGTTTTGTTAAAAGAGACTTTTAAGTGTAAAAAGAATTTTATGTTAAATTGAACATCTCAGCTGAAATAAACATCAAGAAGATTGTTGTTGAAGTCTGTTCAAAGTCAATGTGATCAACTTTCTGCTCATACTTTCATTTGGCTGGATAAAACTTTCTAGACTTTTTGTTGGTGAATTTTTCCTATGGGTGGTCATGATAGCATTTTGACTTATGCATGGAAACCTGAAAAAAGTTTACAAGTGTACCTCAGAAAAGGGAAGATGTGACTTTTACAGCTATTGGTGTCTGATTTCAACAATTCCCTTTATAGTAAGTGACCTACGCTTGATCAATTTTCTTAAATACTTTTTGTATTCCAGTTATTATATAGATGTTGAAGAATTGCAGGTGGTTCACAGCTCTCATAGATGCTAACATTAATCTCCATATGAAAATGGGTCACTGCTCTTTCCCTGATTTTGGTTGGCTAAGAGAAGACCACAGAAACTGACTCAACTCTCCAGCATTGTTGTCAAAAGCTCTTAATCTGTATATATCTGCTTCCATGGAGAATTATATAGGCTGTTAACCATCCTAACTGGTGTAGAACACCTAGTCCAGTGACTTTCTGGGTATACTGTCGATGATGGTTACAAGACTAATTGCAAAACAGTAACTACCAAAAGACCCCATTCCCACCTAAAGCACCATAGCCATAGTATTGACATAGAAAAAAAATTTGTAAGTCAACTCTTTCAGGGCCTTCTGTGGTGGTTTGTGTAATACCTTAAAATTTATTATTCCAGATAACCACCTGTGATGAAGTAGAGAGAATGCTGTAATCAGACCTAGAAACTTTTCTCGCTAATTATTAAACCCAAACCAAATACTAATAAAGAAAAATGGCTAGACACGCATTTTCACATCCCCACCTGCCACCAATTGGTCTAGTTTTCCTGGTGGTACAGGAAAATCAGCTATTGATTTTAGTTATTTAGAACTAAATGCCAGGCATCCATGTTTGTCCAGCTACACAGCACTACATGTGCCATAGATCTTAACGCAAGTCTTTGGAACTTCTTCACACTGAGAGTTATGATTTAAAACAAACAGAAGCTGTAGTAGACTTTTGTGTGTGCAGCTTACCAACTTTCTGTGAACTCAAAACTTAACACACTTACTAAGGCACAAAAAAATCTGATTTCTAATTAAGGTGGCCATATTATTTGTGTAATAGAAAACTTAAAATCTACTATTAAAATATGAAACTTCTAATATATTTTTATATTTAGTTATAGTTTCAGGCATATAACATATTGGTATTCACTAACCTGTAAAGAGAAGGGTGACTGTGTCTTTGCATGCAACTCATTAAAAATGATTGTAAAATAGCTGTATAATGTAAAGAAGAATGGTTTTTAGATGATATTGTTTTATCATGACATTTTATATTTTTGAATTGGTCAGAGAAATGTTGATGGAAATTCTATATGATGTATAGTGTGTTGAGCATCATAAATGCCTCATTGCTCTTAGACATCAAAGCAGGTTTGCTGTAACTTGGGAAGAGGAAGCTGGGTACAGGGCCTGTGTACAGTAGAGGTTCCCAGGCTTTCCCCATCAGATCACAGGAGAGCTAATTCCCTTATTCCCATTCTCACCAATCTAATCCAACAATGTACCTGTCACTTCAGGTTAGTTTATTAAATCTCCCCTTGCATTAACATAATAAACAGGAGAGAGGTGATGCTTATTATGCTATGGGCACCATCTAGGAACAGGGTCATCTTTACATGCAACCTCCCCACAGGCTGACAGACACAGGGGCTTTAGAAATTTGGCCATAATATACAGAGGTACAAGCAACATGTAAATACTACAGAATCCCCTAGAAAACCAATAATACACTAATCCTTTCTGTCCTACAATAGTCTATTTCCAAGTAAAGGGAGGACAAATTTTCTCTGTATGCTTTTTAAATATTGTTACATTCAGTATTTTTACACATATTAATTAATAAAAAGTGTAATTATTTGCATTTTCAAATCTTCTTAAAGGGATATTCATTCTGTAATGGTTAAATTGGTCTCAGAGGACTTTAAGATTACTCTAACCCAGTTTGGTGTGAGATCTATGATGCCTAAGAAATACCACTTGAATATTAACAAAGACAGTGTTAATGTTCAAACTGAGCTTCTCAAAAATAGATTCATATACATTTATTGAATGTTATGGTTAAAATCAGACAGCACATCACACATGAATCTACTTTCAGTCCAAACCAGCTTGGATTTCAAAAATAGAGCTCTGAAAAAGAAAAAAGAAAAAGATGCATGTACTTTGTTATTAATAGAAGGGAACAGACATTCATAAAAGTACTATAGGAGGCTTTCCATTAAATGTATAAAGGACTGTGCTTCTTCAACATATGGAAAGAAGAAAGCTGTCATATCGGATTGAGTATATGTGAGAAATATGCAGTATGTTTCAAGATCAGCTTAATTTTCTGTGTGTGGCTTCATACCACTCCAAACTATTCAGATTTGTACTAACTTCACTGAGAGTTGGTGATGTGCCTACATGACTCACAACAGATCTTGAAAAGTATTTTAATTACTTGGAGGAAAAGAAGGACATTCTGGGTATTTTAGGCATTGAATTGAGATACTGTATAATCAGAAGAGAGGTGATCCAAGCTTGAGGAAGAGAAGGGAACCTAGGAAGAACTGTCTTCTTTTAGGAAGGACAGGACAACAAGCCAGAGCATTCCAAAGGAACAGGGACATGCTTATTAGTGTGTGGAATCCCTTGATGATGACTGTAGGGTGAATTCTGGCAAGTGTGTGTAGAAGCCAGGATGACCAGCACTGCATACTAGGGCCAGGACAGGGCTGAGACAAGACAGGATGAGCAGTTCCAGCTGGATATTGGTCCCAGTCTTTGCTTCTTCTCATGTACTGTGAGGCAGTATCACTGTCGGATGAACTATGGCATTACGTTTTGTTTTGTCATCATTCCGGGATCATGGTAGCCTTCAGGAGCATTAGATCTTGGTTGGTCACCTCAATAACAAACTATAATTGAATGTTTCTTATGTGCTCGGTTTCTGTGTTTGAAGGTTAGAGTGTACAGAGAATACTACAAACCACTCCAGATGGAGGGCCTCTCATTTCCCAGACATTTTTCCATCATCCTGGCCTTTGAGGACTGGTGACTAGGATTTCAGAAAAGGGTTGTTGATCTAGAATATGCCTAAAAGGATTTTATTTTCTGATAAGTGGCTATATGAAAATACCTTCCTAAATAACCTGCTTAACTACATATAGATTTCAGTGTGTTGATATTTCAGATTGTATGTTAAATAAATGCTACCTAATGGGGACAATTCTATATTATACTGTGTATGGCATTGTTAAGAAGATTTTTCATTATTTTTATCACAGTATTTTTTAAATATTTAAAAATTAAAAACCAGTGACTGGTGTTTGAAAATAAAAGTTGTATCTATATAACTCAGTTATAATAATAAGCTGTACTTCTAATGCTTTGAAAGTGCTATTTTAAGTTGTTTAGGATAAACAAATTATGCAACTTATTTGTTAGTTGCTCAAATCAAGGCCATGTCAATTGCTAGTCCAGTTTGATAACAAAAAACATACATGTTAGGTGCAGCATATAAACATGATTCTATAGAAAGATAAGGTAGGATAGTTAAATAAGCTTTTCAGAACTTCAGATACAAGCAGAATATGACATTTAAAATGTTTTTGTTATTTTAGAGTAGCTTCCTATCCTTCCTCTGAGTGCCCGCAGGTCTCCCCATTCAGGGGACATGGTCAAACATGAGGCACCAGAGTACATGTGAAAGTCAGACCCCACTCTCCACTCAACTGTGGAGAATGTCCTGTCCATTGGCTAGATCTGGGTAGGGGTTTGAAGTTTATGGCCTGTATTGTCCTTGCCTGGTGCCATAGTTTGAGCAGGACCCCTGGGCCCAAATCTGCCTATCATAATGTTCTTCTTGTAGGTTTCTAGGATCCTCTTGATACCCTATGTGCAGAACAAAGAAAGAATACTAAAGCTACAAGGGTATCAGACCAATTAGGATATAACAGCACCTTGTTCTCCGGCTGCCCTCGTACTAAGTATGCAGCTTCCACACTCAACCTTAACACCTGGCTATAAAGTAAAACAGCAAATGGGACAGAGTTTCTGTAAGTTGGAGTTACAAAAGAGATGAAAGATGCAGAGAAAACTGGCACTCTAGTATAGCTGCTCAAGAAAGCTAACATTTTGGAGATTTGCAGTAAATTCAATTTAAATTCAATAAAAATCACAACTTTTGTTTGTTTGAAAAATTATTTGAGTAAATAAATATTTAACAGTCCCTTCTTTGTTGTATAATCCTTCACAGTGGCTATGACTAGCTATATCTATATACTCCCAATATATCTTTGAAGTATACTATCCGAACTAGAATTTATCTACATTAGAAATATTACATATAATTTTAAAACTCTAAAAAGAAATGAATTCTGTTTAGATATACATATGTTCTGACATCCAGCATCTGGGTACTCTGGGCTTGTGCTTAGTGCTGAGATAAGCAAGCCTTGCAGCTATGCCCTACTGGTTCCCAGTGATTTGCATGCACATATTTCAAAGCCCTGGGGACTTATTAATACACCGGTCACACTCTGTGCAGTTGTCAATACAGTCTGGACTCAGCATAGACATGACGGCTCCTGTTCAGTTCTTTGGGCTCCTGTTACTCTGGCTTCCAGGTTAAAAAAATAAACTAAAGTGGGGATTTTACCTGTTTCACTGTGCTTAGTGTTGACTGGAATTTGGAGAAAGTTCCCTCTGATCATTCTATTTGTGTCTTCATTTTGCCGCTATTCCTAGGTACCAGATGTGACATCCAGATGAACCAGTCTCCATCCACCCTGTCTGCATCTCTGGGAGAAAGAGTCACCATCAAATGTCGGGCAAGTGAAGATATTGATAGTTATTTAGCGTGGTATCAGCAGAAAGCAGGGAAAGCTCCTAAGCTCCTGATCTATGCTGCAACCTCCTTGGAGAATGGGATCCCACCGAGGTTCAGTGGCAGTGGGTCTGGGACAGATTATTCTCTCACCATCAGCAGCCTGGAGCCTGAAGATATTGCAACCTATTACTGTGAGAATTATTATAGTGCACCACCCACAGTGATATAACTCATAACATAAACCATCGTGGAAGCAGAAGTGAGAAGCTTGGCTAAGCCAGCTGCTGCTCTTCATGAGCCACTCACTGAAACTGTTTCTCATATGCCACAGAATTTTCAGCAAAGCTCATGGAGAGTCATTTGCTTCTGTAGAAGAAGGCTAAACAGCCCTTTCTATACCATAAGTACCTTTCTTCTTTATTTCCAACAATATAGAATACCAAAGATTTTTCTGCCTTTACAGAAAACAATGTCATTCCCTGTGAGCCTGTGAGAAGTCTAACCTCTGTCTCCTCTGGGACTCACACAGAAGAGTGGATTCTACTGCGCTTCTAAGTGTGTATTTAATAGGTGTATCTTTCTGGGTCTAGCTTACCCCACTCAGGATGAACTTTTCTAGTTCCATCAATTTGCATACAGATTTCAAGGTTTCCTTTTTTTAATAGCTAAGTAGTATTTCACTGTGTAATGTATTACATTTTTCATCTGTTCTTCAATTGATGGTCAGCTAGGTTGTTTCCATATTCTAGTTATTATGAGTAAAGCTGCTATGAACAAGGCTTATTATGAGGACAGCAGTGACAACTCAGCAACCAAAGAACCAAACTCTGGGCTTCAAAACACTAGCGCTAGTGTTTCCCTTATGAAAGGGGATGACATGGTGTTGGGAGTTGGTCTGATGTATTTTTATGCTATGTATTGCAAAGCCATCACACCTGGGCAGGGAAAATGGGATAGGCATGACTAAGGCTCCCTGGCTTGGAAGAAGAAAGACCTGAGAAGACAGAAAATTTTGCATCACCATTGGTTAGATGATGGAGAATCACGTAGCTGACATCGATGGAGACGTGGCCCAGATGAAGAACATTAGCAAGTATACAGGATTATGGATGGGAAGTAGCTTGATAAAAATTATTAGAAAAAGATGGCATGGGATTGGGACAAGTATCCCCAAGGGGATACCTGCTTCACTATTGGAAGTAGTTTAGGGTATTAATGTCTCCTCTGCCCCGGGTTAACTAAGGCTATTTTAAAATATAACAGGTGTCTATGTCTTGATTGATTGCTAGCAGGTTATACTGCCATAATAATGATTATAGACCAAATAATAAACATTGTTAGGCCATACTGATAAGTTACAAACAACAAATGACATTTGACATGGGGCAATTATTAGGCAATACTGATAATTTACAAACAAACCTTTTAAATAAAAAACAGAAAAATATTCAGCTGCCACAATACAATGGTTTATATTACATCGTAATTTCAGAGTATATTCCTCTTCGTGCATGATACAATACATCCAAAATAGAAAATATGTTGATTTTTAATTGATCTATCATTAAAAATTTTTAAATCAGAAAATAAAAGAAACAGGATTAGATTTATTTGCACATGAGTGGGTATTTGGCTTATCACTTAAACAACGCAAAGCACAAGGTATTCACTCCAGTTCTATACTCTGTGTTCTGTACACAACACACCCAATGACTGGGATCTGCACTTGAGGATTTGGGTACTAGTAATGTTGCAAGTCTTGATTCCAGTGTCAAGTTACTGTTCAGCCATTCAATAAATGGCTTTGATATCAGGTGACCTTAGAAGCAGCTGATTCCTTCTGCATCATGTCTAAACCAACGTTTTCTGTTCATCACAATCCAGGCATAGTTTCAAAGAGGCATTTTTAGTTCAGAGGGTAATAATGACAAACATCATCTTTTTGACCATACAAAAACAGTTGTTTCTAGCATAGCATTATGATTCAGAAGCCAAATTTCAAATTAAATCTAGAGATCTATCTACCATATTCACCAACACTTCCCTTTTCAGGAAATTGATCTATGGCCAGCTAGGTTACTTCTAAAACGCATGCCCATTTCTTCATGCTAAAATCACAATTTCACTTTTTACAAAAAGTAGATATTCCATAAATAACCATTGATGTCACACTATTAGATTATCCAATAGCAATAGAAAAGGCAGTAGTGGTATAGGATTTGGCAGGTCCCCAAATCAAGAATTGATTCAGCCCACTTGGTGTTTTTTGTTTATGAGTCTTATGACTTCAGAACATGCTTTATTAGGATAATATTCACTCCTGGGTCGAGGTTGTCCTGGCCAATGGCAGTAACTTTCTTGGTTTTTTTTTAAACATTTACCTTAACTTTATTTTATTTTATTTTAAATTTTTTATTAAATTATTCTTGTTACATCTCAATGGTTATCCTATCCCTTGTATCCTCCCATTCTTCCCTCCCTCCCATTTTCCCCTTATTCCCCTCCCCTATGACTGTTCCTGAGGGGGACTTCCTCCCCCTTTATATGCTCATAGGGTATCAAGTCTCTTCTTGGCAACCTGCTGTCCTTCCTCTGAGTGCCACCAGGTCCCCCCCTCCAGGGGACATGGTCAAATGTGAGGCACCAGAGTATGTGTGAAAGTCTTACCCCACTCTCCACTGAACTGTGGAGAATGTTCTGCCCATTGGCTAGATCTGGGTAGGAGTTTAACTTTTACCGCCTGTATTGTCCTAAGTGTCCCTCAGTAGAAGAATGGATAAAGAAACTGTGGTACATATACACTATGGAATACTACTCAGCTATTAAAAACAAGGAATTCCCAAAATTTGTGGACCAATGGATTGAGCTGGAAATGATCATCATAATGAGTGAGTTAACCCAGAAGCAGAAAGAATCAAATGGTATATACTCACTTATATCTGTATACTAGCCCAAGGGGCATGTCCCACAAAAACCTTCACTTACCAGGAAACTGAGACAGAGGGGAGGACATCCTACTGGGACTCTAGATAAGAGAAGCATGGGAGAATAGCAAAGTAGAAGGATCCAGAGAGTCCTAGAAAGCTACAAGTCGAACGTTATGATAGGCAAAATTGGGCCCAGGGCTCCTGCTCAAACTAATGCACCAGCCAAGGAAAAAACTTTTTTGTTTTTATAAGGTGAAGAAGAGTATTTAGTACCAATTGAAAGCCTTTCCCCTTCTTCCCAAAGGTCTAATTCTGTACTACTGAGTAGACGGTGCCTGATATGTTCTACTTAAATCTATGGACACTCTTTCATGTGTTGCTGCTTCAAATCCCACGATCCTTTTTTATTTCCACCAAATATGGAGGATGTGTTCCTTAGAACCTTTGTCCCTAGAATCTTTATCTGTTCCACCAGCACAGTGTGTGTCCTGGAATCCTGACTAGTGGCAGTGAGTGATGAAGAAAGGGCAATGAGACAGAAAATATTCAGTGTATCTGGGGAATCAAGTGGAACTCTGCTACTCTACAACCTATAACCTGGTCCTGTTTACTAGGTACAGTGTATGAGGTGCTGTTATCTGGTATGCATGGGAGGAAAAAGTCTTTTCACACACCGATCGGTTTTTTCACAAACACAAACATTTGGACTCCCAAGGAGACCTTTGCCACCTCTTATGAGCCTTACCCATATGAGGAACTGGCTTTGCCAATATTTCATAAATTCAAGGCCTTGGATTCCTTGACATTTCCATGTCTATGTCAATAATATACATTCATATTCTACATCACATACTCAGGGCTTCCTCTGATTTCTATCATTGTGTTTTATCTTTTGTGAACTGTTGGAGGTGGTTACACAACCTAACCACCATAGATAACTGCTCTTCATTAGGGACTTCAGATAATACCTCAGTATCTTGATCAGGCACAGAATATTGCATAGGGAGGCTGGAGCAGGAGCAGTCCTTGAAATGTCACTGTCCTGCAGCTGTGTCCATGTCAGCTAGCCACTGTTGATACGCATGCAACTAGAAAACAGCCCACTGGAGGGCAGCAGCTTCTCTGCACTAAAAAGAGTGCACACAACTTTCCTACAGGATGAGAAAAGTGCACTCAGTTATGGTCAGTGGTTGGCAGGACCACACTTTGAAGAGGACTACTTCAGTGTGCATATTTGGCACTATGTTTAATCATCAATCTTATATTAGGACTGAACAAGTGTCAAATAGTTTTCTGGATTTTCTTGTCCTAATGTCTAATGTGTCCATATTGAATACAATGTTCTTTTTCTGGTTTTTACTTTGAAGTATGTGTATTGAGGATAGGTGGCTAGTTCAGGCAAGGGGCACAATATGTGATTCCACATTATGCTGCAATGGAAGATTCTCTGCGACTTTGTACGAGAATGAGTAATGAGTAGCCGAGTCATCAGAATAAGCGGTACCTATACATTAAACAAGGAATTTTTACCTAAAATACACACAGAGCTAAAATATAACCAAATTAAACCACAGGACATCTAAAACTTCAATTCATAAATGGGTCCTGAAATAAACAGACAGATCTCAGAAGATAAGACATAAATAAACAGTAAACAACCTTTGAATCTTACAACCCTTATGCCTTTCTTCTTTAATGGTCCTAGCCTCAGAATCAAGATGTGATAGAGATGGCTTATAGAGCCATCTATAGAGATCGCCTATAGAGATAACCATTGACACTTGTTCTCCATACTTGGCCTTTTGTGTGTGCCTCTGTCAGACATCATAAACTACACAAAGGAATTTCTCTAATGAGGTCTTACAGATGCACTAATTTTTGCACTGTGAAGAGAAATAAAACCTTGGAGGGTAATATGACACTGAGTCCATTTTACAACATAATACTAAGTTGGCTCTTTGGATCTCTGAACTGACAAATGTTTGTTTTTGGTCACACTTCAGCATTAGGCATGTGTTTCTTCCTGTTAGGATGGACATTAAGCTGAATATTTAGTAGCTGTTGGATAACCTTTACATATGTGATACTTGTGGTAAGATGATCAAATCTTACATAAAAGATCATTATAGCCATACACAGGGTTCACAATTGGGTAAAAAAAAAAAACGGTAGTTTTCTTTGCTTAAGAAGCTCACACAAGACCTATCAGTACTATGAAAACTAGCCATTCCTGTCTCTGGTCAGTAGTGACTTGATTTCTTTACATTTTAAAAATGAATGTGTGTAGTGTCTTTATACATGGCATCTGACCATGAAAATTATGGTGGTGAATGTGATAGTTTGCATATAATAGTTGTGATAAAATTATGACTAGAATAAAAGGTTTAATTAGACTGATAGTTATAGAGGTTTACAGTCCTGAATTGTGGAGAGAAGGCATGGTGTCTAGAGCCGAGCTGGGAGCTCACATCTTGAACTACAAGTAAGAAGTAAAAGACAAAATGTGATGAGTAGCATTAATATCTCAAAGTTTGCTCCTATACGTACGTGCCCATAAACGTCTTGCAGCAAGGTAACACCTCCAAAACTCACAGTGACAGGAACTGAGAACCAAGTATTCAAACATTTGGCATCATGTTATATTTTTCAGTCAACCAGTACAGCAACTAAGAATGATAACAATCACCAATATTATTTTGGGAATCTCCCATGTACCTCAGATCTACATCTTTTTTTTTTTAAAGACTTATTTATTTATTATGTGTTCTGCCTGCATGTAACACCTGCAGGCCAGAAGAGGGCACCAGATTTCATTGTAGATGATTGTGAGCCACCATGTGGTTGCTGGGAATGAACTCAGGACCTTTGGAAGAGCAGGCATGGTGCTCTTATCCTCTGAGCCATCTCTCCAGTCTCTGATCAACATCTTGAGGACAAGTATCACAGACTTGGAAGAAGGCTTTTTATTTTACAAGCTACAGTTTTTGAGATATATTTAATGCTCTATATAGGGAACCACCACATAAACTCTTTAATATTCATAAGAGAATATATGGATTATAAAATAGGATATGCTATTTTATGGCTTTTAATAACATCCTTAATGTTAATTTTTTCCAAACCCCCACCTCAGCCTTACCTTCCCATCCATCTTCACACTTACTCTCCCTATCCATCATTCTTTTTCCACTTTCACATCACTTGCTCTTTCTAGGATTTTTCTTTTCCTTCCTCAACCCAATGGACCTTCCCTAATTTTCTGGATTCAACAACTACTCCAAATTAACTTTACAACTTTAAGGTCATCTTATGCAATACAATCCTTTAAATAACAATAAAATGGAAGTATAGTGTTCATCAAAAACTGGGTATAATTATCAACACTTGTATTAATTAAAGTAAACATTATATTTAAAAACCAACTATACCATGGTTTCCCTCATTTGTGTATTAGATTCTATATAGAAACATAATCACATGTGTGTATATGATATGAATTAGAAATGAATCTTCCTAGAGGAATAAAGTTTTAGGGTTTGGATGTGGTATCATAATTTTAGAGGACACCGAGATAAATAACTGTGGACCAAAGTATTCATTGTGAGTTATTAATAGTGTGGACAGACAAATTTGGAGAAATAGTATGGTAGAAGCACTTCAGTGAGAGGTTAGTTCTTAGCATCAGAGACAAACTGTGGGTCAGTGTCTCTCAGGAGGCCCTGTGGCTGCCTGGTGCAGGCTTCTTGTGTGGGAAGGTCTGATAAGCATATTATCATTTATTTTTAATTGAAAGTGATTTTATTTCTTGGGAACATAAGATAATTTATGCCAATACAATAAAGGTTGTGGGTAGATCCTATTAACAATTGGATGCAGGGATCTCTGTAGTCTTAGAATAACAAGGCAAGGGTGAATTCAGCTCTTCATCAGAATTGACCAGTTTTAAGCATAAATATTATATATATATGTATATATACATGTATATGTATATATATTGTGTGTGTGTGTGTGTGTGTGTGTGTGTGTGTGTGTGTGTGTGTGTGTTAGCCTTGGCTGTCCTGGACTCTCTTAGTAGACCACTCTTGCCTCAAACTCAGAGAGATCCACCAACCTTTGCCTCCAGAATACTGGGATTAAAGGCGTGCACCACCATGCCGGGCATATGTTTTTTATTATAGTTTATTTACATTTCATCTTAATCATAATCCTCTCATTCTTCTCTTCTTGTTCCACCCATCCATCGTCTCTCCCTCCTTCCCTCATCATCTGCCCTATTCCCTTCCCCTAGACCTCTGACTGGATGGATTTACATCCCACACCCTCAAATTTAGTCTCATTTAGGTAGTCTGCATCCCCTTTCTATGTGTTTCCAAAAGGCCTCTCCACCCATGGCAGTGATCAAATAACGGGCACCAGAGTTAACATTAGAGGCAGTTCCCTGCTCTCCCTTCTCCTGCTCCATGTGAAAAATGAGCTTTCTATTGGCTGCTTTGGAACAGAGGGTCAAAGTTCTCTGCTTGCAATGTCCTTGGTGGGTACATCAGTTTTCTCAGGCTCCACTGGGTCCCTATCCTTCAGTGTTCATAGTGTTCTTGAGGAACTTCTGAATCCCCCTCACACTTCCGTCCCCCATCTCTTCCATATAACTTGCAGCTCTTAACCAAGAGTCCAGCTTTGAGTATCAGTAGTTGCCCTGCTAGGTGGAATCTCTTAGAGGACATCTATGTTGGGTTCATATCCACCCATAAGTGAGTATACACCATGCGTGTCTTTCTGGGTCTAGAATTATAGGCAATATGGAGCAGCTCAGCATAGATTCTAATTACGAACCTCAGGTCCTCTGGAAGAACAGCAAGCACTCTTAAATGCTGATAGATCTGTCAAGACTCTGAGAGACATTGCTAGTGTCATAATTTGGTACTAGAATCATTTCACTGTGTGAACTGGTGAGATGTGTCAACAATAAAAGTGCCTGCAGCTAAGACAACAATTTGAACTTTACCCTGTATCTACATTGTAGGGAAGGAATGACTCCAAACAGTGGTCCTCCATCCTCCATGAGTGTGCACTAGAATAAATATTCCCACAAATACATACACGTAGTCACCTAGTGAAAAAATAAAAGTTAACATGTCGTTTAACTGAGTATAATTGTTGTATGAAAATTCATACGTATTTAACTCATATACCAAATGAGTAAAATTCATCTGTGAAATATCATTACCCACAAATATGAGAGACCCATCCATCACTTACAAAGCTTCCACAAATCATATTTTCTATGATAATTACTCTAATATCCATTATTTTCACTTTTATGGTAAACATGTAAGATATGCCATCCTAAAATGTTTATTTATTTTTCTGCCGCCATGAGACAAATTCAGTAAGCTTCAGGGTAGACAACTAACACATATTTTACTACTGTGCAATCAGAAGCAAAATATAACATAGATTCAACTTGAAGAAAATTATTCACTCCCTCCAATGTTTCTGTTTCAATCCTTCACTTCATCCTAGTTGATCGAAGAATTCAGTGTGAAAAAAATACTGGACATTAAAAAATGCCTGTTGTTGTACAGATTGAATATTTTTAGCATGATCTTTTCCCATCAAGCACCATATTTTGTTTTATTACTGTCACAGAACATATTTGCTGTGAGTTTTGCAATCATGAGATACATGAATCTCTCTTCCCTTTATCTAAACAGTAGCAGTAACAAGAACCTTTGCATATTGCTCCCTAGGGAGGACCGACCCTTGCTAGACTAACATAAAAGCTCAGTTGTCAATTTTCAGTGACTGGTTAGTTTCCTCAGGAGCCTCCTCAAAATGAAGTTGCCTGTTCTAATGTTCATGCTAATGTTGTTCAGGATTCCTGGTGAGAACAGAGGGAAGTGAGAAAAGATGCATAGATAGTATGAGACATTTCTCCCCTCATTCCCTTATATTCACATGTGTTTTGTCAATTTATGAGAATTTGGGACTTATATTACAGGACTGGGACTGTGATGTCAACACCTATGAGAATGGGGTTCCAGGTTGGAGGGAACCTGTGCTATAATGAAGGCTGTGGCACGGATTGACTGGGATGTTCTAAGTTATGCTTAGAAGGCCCTTAAGTCTTTAATTTCAGTCATTTTGACAAAGGGTAATTTTAGTGCATAGAGAATTGTATGTAGAAGTACCCACGTTGTTTGAAATAACTGTCAAAAAAGAAACCACAATGATAGTTCATGAAGTGTGTCCATAATTTTGTGCTTCTCTGTCATTATTTCAGCCTCCAGTGGTGATGCTGTGATGATCCAAACCCCAGTCTCTCTGCCTGTCAGGCTTGGAGATCTGGCCTCTATCTTATGCAGATCTAGTCAGAGCCTCCTAGCATAGTAATGGAAACATCTACTTGGATTGGTAACTGCAGAAGCCAGGGCAGTCTCCACAGCTCCTAATCTATAAAGTTTCCAAATGATTTACTAGGGTCTCAGACAGGTTCAGTGGCAGTGGGTCAGGCACAGATTTCATGCTCAAGATCAGCAGAGTGGAGCCTGAGGATTTGGGAGTTTTTTTACTGCCTGCAACCTGTACATCTTCCTCCCACAGTGATGCAGACCCAAACAAAAACATCTTTGCTTGGGGAGGCCCAGCTGCCAAATACGTAACTTACATGTGAGACAGAGAGAAGTCCTGGAAGACTACAGATTATGGCTTGCAGCTGAAACGTGTGCATCTTGGCTACATCTCTTTGGTCATTGGATGTAATAACAATGACATGGTATTTGCCTCAGGAGATTGGTAAACACATGGCTTCTCTGCAACCAGGAACGAGGAGGGTAAATCTGAGTTGAAACCCATTCTGACCTGAGGCCTTGTCTGCCTGTGTCAATCAACATTATGCAGTAAATAGGCAGGAAACTGAGGAATATTCCTTTGCTAAACAATCTCCTTTACTGTATGTATACTTTATTTGCCACATTTAATGCTTTTGACTTAAATACCATTTTATTACTATAAATATTGCCTATCCTACTTTCCTTTGTTTTCTATTTGGATAAAGTATATTCATTGACTCCCAAATATTCAGATTATATTTACTCATAAAGTCTTCTTTTTCTGACAAATAGTCATTTTTATCTCAATCCAACTGTTGTAACTACTTTCACTTAATTTTTTATTTCAAATTATACTCACAGTTACTGGTGAGTAGGAATATATTCATACTAGTATTTTTTAGTTGTTTTAAAAATCCATTCTATTAAAAAAAATAAAAATAAAAATCCATTCTATTAGTTTCTCATTTGGTGTTTTTATATATTGATGAAAATTAATGCTTTTTTTTCCTATCGTTGTATAAATTTATTGAACTTAATGCAAACCTATTTTCAGGTTAAATTACCATTCTTTTGTTGCCAGAGAGTGCTCACATTTTCTTTTACTTTTGAAAATTTCTAGGAACTGTGTATTCAGGGTGGGGGAGGGATGGTAAATTTTTGCTGTTACTTCTTGCTAGAACTTTGGTTATATTATCCAATTATCTCCTCAGTGTTAGATTCTTATTATGAAACTAGTGTGAGTCTAATAGAATTTGCTTTTATGTAACTCAGACTCTCACCCTTCTCTTCAAGTCAGGTTTTGTTCGTTTGTTTGTTTTTCCGTAGGCAAAATTTTGGACAGGTGTTTTGCATTCAATGTAATTAAAAGTCTTTGAGTTTCCAGGACCTGGATGTTTAGATAGTAGGTATGGGAAGGATGAGTCTAGGCTGACTACACAAGGAGCACTCAGCTTCCCTATTCACCACTACCACACCCTTAAGTGTCTCCATGTCCACCTCTTTTTGCCTTAGTCACTTCTGTGTCTTTTCATGAAGATCACAAAATTCAGACCATCAACTTAGAGAGGGAGGAATTTCTTCAGCTTACAGTTTTAGTCACTGAATGAAATCAGGGCAGGAACTGAATGGAGAGCCCTGGATGCAGAAACTGAAGCATAGACAGTGAACTACAGCCTGAGACCACCTGTCCATGGGTGGCACTGCTCATAGTGGGCTGAACCCTCCTACATCATTCATTAATTAAAAGCAAACTTGCTCATAGTCCAATTTGATGAAGGTGATTTCTTAACTAAAGTTTTTTCTTCTTGGATATACCTTTGTTGTGTCAAGTGGACAAAAACCAATCACTACACTTGGGCACTTGAATATGTTCAGGTCTTCAAATGGAAAGAAGTAATATATATTCATGAATGTATTTGCTTACTCTTAGACATCTAAAATTGATTTTTGAACATAATGCTGGAGAATTTAAAAAAAGAGAAAGGAGATGAGAGGATATAATGTTACCAGATAAAAGAAGATTACAGGAAAAGGGAAGTGAATAATGGATGAAAAGAAACCAACTATTAACTAGCTCTAAGGACACTGATTCCAGGAAGGCTCAGTTATTGAGTTGATTCTGTAACCATTTTGACAGTCTCTCCAGCAGGTATTGCCAAGAAACACATCTTTCTAGTTACTGTTTCCCCAGCTAAAGGGCCAGCCTCCCCTTATAACACTACAAGAGAACCATATTCTTACATTATTGATCCACTTAACATGCAAAGACAGTTCCAGAGTCTCCGAATACTTCTGTGAAGGCTCCTTTGGTCATAAGCCTCTGGAAGCTTGTGATCCTGAACATTCATTATTTATCAATAAGCAAAAAATGCTTCACTGGAAATGCTGTCCTGAATAACAAAATTCTTTTGGAGCAGGATTCATCTGGCTTCTAGTTTATACACAACAGCTGACCTCTCTTAAGCACAGCTATATTTATGTCAAACGTAAGCAGAATACCCTGCTTATACTACATTAGTTTTTTTCAAAATGGAGATGGTAATGAAGACCAAGGGAAGATTCCAAAGCATGGGACAGTGTGAGAATCCAATGGCCCTGAATCTCAAATGGTGACACTCTTAAATGATGTGAGGGTTGGGTGTTTTTAGCTGTGGGTAATGTAGACACATGTTTGCCATTGCATACCTGAGAAATCTGAATTCTCCAGCCACGACATACATGTGTGGATCAAACTGAGATAATTGGGGCTTGTTGAGAAGTGCCTTTACCAACAATGAGACCACAGGCTTACATCTTCTAGATTTGTGATGGTGTATTTAGGGATAAATTAATATAACTGTATGTTATAGCCATGGAATTGAGAATTATGGCTCAAAGATCAAAATTGGTCCAGCATTTGCTTTTGGAAATGAAGATTTATTAGAACACACACAAACATAGAGGACATAATGAGTGAACACTGAAGGATCATGTGACCTCAGGGTCTATGTGTGTTGCAGCTGAAGGTTCTCTGAAGAGACAATGAGAATGAACAAGGACAGAATGTTGGGAGAAACTGAGTCAGCAATACAAAGAGCTGATTGGATTTTGATTTGCTGATATCTTTCTCTCCAGAATTTTCAGTAAAATATTAAATTCAATGTAACCTGACATTTGTGCTTTTTTTCAGTGAGGCGTCACTGAATATGTATAGATTTATTTTTTTTCTTTTTTATTATTAATTTATTCTTGTTACATCTCAATGGTTATCACATTCCTTGTATCCTCCCATTCTTCTCCCCCCTCCCCCATTTTCCCATTATTTCCCTCCCCTATGACTTTTCCTGAGGGGGATTACCTTCCCCTGTATATGCTCATAAGGTGTCAAGTCTCTTCTTGGCAACCTGCTGTCCTTCCTCTGAGTGCCACCAGGTCCCCCCCTCCAGGGGACATGGTCAAATGTGAGGCACCAGAGTATGTGAGAAAGTCATATCCCACTCTCCACTCAACTGTAGAGAATGTTCTGACCATTGACTAGATCTGGGTAGGGGTTTAAAGTTTACTGCCTGTATTATCCTTGGCTGGTGCCTTAGTTTGAGCGGGACCCCTGGGCCCAAATCTGCCTATCATAATGTTCTACTTGTAGGATTCTAGGACCCTCCGGATCCTTCTACTTTGCTGTTCTCCCATGCGTCTCTCATTTAGAGTCCCAATAAAATGTCCTCCCCTCTGTCCCAGTTTCCTGGTAAGTGAAGGTTTTCGTGGGACATGCCCCTTGGGTTCGTATGCAGATATAAGTGAGTATATACCATTTGATTCTTTCTGCTTCTGGGTTAACTCACTCATTATGATCATTTCTAGCTCAGTCCATTTATCCACAAATTTCGGGAATTCCTTGTTTTTAATAGCTGAGTAGTATTCCATAGTGTATATGTACCACAGTTTCTTTATCCATTCTTTTACTGATGGACACTTAGACTGTTTCCATGATCTGGCTATTATGAATACGGCTGCTATGAACATGGTTGAGCAAATTGTCTTGTTTTGTGCTGGAGCATCTTCTGGGTATATTCCAAGGAGTGGAATAGCCTCATGAGGCTGAGAAGCATCTGTAAGGCAGGAGACACTGTCAAGAGAACAAAGTGACAGCCTACAGACTGGGAAAAGATCTTCACCAACCCTACATCTGACAAAGGTCTAATATCCAAAATAGATAAAGAACTCAAGAAATTAAACACCACCAAACCGAATAACCCAATTGAGAAATGGGGCTTGTAACTAAACAGAGAATTCTCAACAGAGGAATGTCAAATGGCTGAGAAACACTTAAAGAAATGCTCAACGTCTTTAGTCATCAGGGAAATGCAAATCAAAACAACTCTGAGATTCCATCTTATACCCTTCAGAATGGCTAAGGTCAACAATTCAAGTCACAACACATGCTAGCGAGGATGTGGGGAGAGAGGAACACTCCTTCATTGCTGGTGGGAATGCAAACTAGTACAGCCACTTTGGAAATCTATATGGTGCTATCTCAGAAAAATGGGAATAGGGCTTCCTCAATACCCAGCTATTCCACTCCTTGGAATATGTATTGATTTAAATGAGCATAATTAGATCATGAGATTCAAAAGAGCAATTCATTTCTCACCATTCAGCTTAAACAAAATGAATCATGGAGTAACTAAATATTAAACATATGTGGTCTTAGTCTGTGGTATTACTTAAAAACTAGGGAAATTTTATGTGAATGTTTTTCCTATGTGTAAAAATATTTAACACAATATCCAGAGAAATATTGTAGACTTGAAATAACTAATTTCTCTTAGCCTGACTGTTAATGGTGCATAATTGTCCCTGCCCTAACAATCACTTGATATTTAATGAGTGAGTAAGGAAATTTTATTTGGGAACATACATCACCTTTAGATAAAAAATTATAGTAAAACTGGTATAACAATTCACTGATATAGAAATGTTACATAAGTATATCTCCGTATATTTCTCCTCCCGAGTGATGTGACACTTCTTAAATAAAATATCAATGTTGCTTTTATTGGAACTATTATTGGTAAAATTTTAAAACACAGAAACAAAAAGCCACTGAATTAGAGTTATTTTTACAAAGATGGTATTTAGTTAGTCACTGATATACAAGGCAGAATACGAGAGGTATAGCCCTGTATCCCTTCTCTATGCTGTAGACACAGGGTGTCCATTGTTTGAAAGCAACACTTGAGGATTTGGGTCTTGGTGGTCAGTTTCATATTAATGTCCAGGCATTTAGTAAATGTCCTTGGTATCACACTCTGTTAGAGGCAGCTGAGTTTCAGGAGACCATGTCTGAAACAAGGCTTCCTGTTCATCACAATCCAGGCACTATTTCAAAGTTTCATACACAAGTAGGGAAGAATGATAAACAATATCTTTTTGAGGATATACAGACAGCATTTTCTAGCATGATAATTCTGGGATTCAAATTATAGAGTTTAAATTCAGAGGCTAATATGGCCATCTATAATTTCCTTCCCAGGAAATTGATCCATGACTAAACAAATTTAGTTCTAAAATGCATACTCATTTTTTTATCCTGCAATCATACTTTTATTGTGGCAAAAATAGATCATCCATCAATAAAGGATGATGCCACATTAGCAGATTCTAGGATACTAACTGAGGTCTCAGTAGTGTTATTGGATTTGTGAGGTCCTTAAATCAAAAATTGCTTCTTTCTACTGACAATTGTTAATGAGCCCTATCAATTCAGATCACTTTTATCTGGATACTATTCACTCCCAGTGCAAGGTAATCTTTGTCTACTGGGAGTCACTTTCTTTTCCTTATCAGGTTAAGAAAAGTATTTACTGCTTTCTGAATGCCCTGCTCTCTCTAGAATTTTTAGGTAACTTATGTATTGTATTATTGTGTATCTGTGAATAATGATAGCTTGGCTTCTTCCTTTCCTATTTGTATTCCCTTGATCTCCTTTACCTCTGACTTCAAGTACTATGTTGAAGAGATAAGGAGAGAGTGGACAGCCTTGTCTTATCCCTGCTTTCAGTGGAATTGATTTAAGTTTCTCTTTGTTTAGTTTGATGTTGGCTATAGGCTTAATGTATATTGTCTTTATTATGGTGAAATATGTTCCTTGTATCCCTTCTCTATCCAATACTTTAAACATGAATGGGTGTTTTCTCAAATACTTTTTTAACATCTAAAGAGATGATCATGTGGTTTTTATTCTTTCAGTTTATTTATATGATGGGTTACATTGATGGATTTCCATATATTAATTAACTCTGCATGTCAGTAGTGAAGCCTACTTGGACATGCTGAATGAAATTTTTGTTTTTGATGTGTTCTTGTATTTGGTTTGTGAGTATTTTATTTAGTAATTTTGTGTCAATGTTCATAAGAGAAATTGGCCTGAAATTCTCTTTCTTTGTAGAGTCTCTCTGTGGTTTAGGTATCAAGGTGACCCTGGCCTCATAGAATAAGTTTGGCAAAGTTCCTTCTGCTTCTATTTTCTGGAACACTTTAAAGAGAATTGATATTAGCTCTTCTTTGAACATCTGGTAGAATTCTGCTATTTTTGGTTAGGAAGCTGTGGATGACTGCTTAGTTGCCTTAGGAGATCTAAGATTATTTAATTTGTCTACCTGATCTTGATTCAATTTTGGGAGTTGGTATCTATTGAGAAAATTGTTCATTTCATTTAGGTTTTCAAATTTTGTGGCGTATAAATAGGCTTTTGAAGTATGACCTAATGATACTTTCTTATTATAATTTTTTATTTTAATTTTATTAATTTATTCAGGTTACATCACAATTGTTATGCCATCACTTGTATCCTCCCATTCCTCCCTCCCTCAGGCTTTCACCCTATACCCCTCCCCTAAGTCTATGATGGAAGAGGACCTCCTCCCCCACTATATGGCCATAGACTATCAAGTCACATCTTGGTAGCCTGATTATTCTTTCTTTGAGTGCCACCAGGCCTCCCCACCAAGGAGACGTGGTCAAATATGGAGCATCAGAGTCACGTCAAAGTCAGTCCCCCCTTCCCACATAACTGTGGAGAATGTCCTATAGGTTTCCTCAATGTCTGTTGTTATGTCTCCCTTTTCATTTTTTATTTTGTTTGATTACTCTCCCATTGCTTTTTAGTTAGTTTGGCTATTGGTTTGTCTGTCTTGTTGATTGTTTCAAAGAACCAGCTTCTTGTATTGTTGATTCTTTGAGTTGTTCCCTTTCTTTCTAATTCTTTGACTTTAGCCTGGATTTTGATGAATTTCAACCATTTACTCCTCTTTGGTGAGACTGTGTCTTTGTGTTCTGGAGCTTTCAGGTATGTTGCTAAGTTGCTAGTATGAGATCTTTCCAATTTCTTTATAAATACACTTTGTGCTATGAACTTTCCTCTGAGCACTGCTTCCATTGTGTGCCATAAGTTTGGGTATGCTGTACCTTCAGTTTCTTTTAATTCTAGAAAGGTTTTTATTTCTTTTTTTCATTCTTGACCCAGATATCATTGAGTATGGGGTTGATCATGATTTAGTAGGTTTTCTGTTGCTATAGAGTTCTAGCTTTAATCCACGGTGGTCTGACAAGATGCAAGGAATTATTTCGATCTTTTTGTATCTGCTGAGCTTTGCTTTGTGACTAAGTATATAGTCGATTTTGGAGATTGGTCTGCAAGGTGCTGAAAAGAAAGTGAATTCTTTCCTGTTTGGGTGAAAAGTTTTTCATAATATCAATTAGGCCCACTAGATTCATGACATCTATTAGTTTCATTGTTTCTCCATTCAGTTTCTGTGGCAATGATCTATCTATCCGTGAGAGCGGGGTGTTGAAGTCTCCCACCATTAACATGGGGGTTTTGATGTGTGATTTAAGTTTTAATAATATTTATCTTTTATGAACGTTGGTGCTCCTATATTTGGGGCATAGATGTTCAGAATTGAGATGTCCCCTTTGTGTATTTTTCCATTCATAAGTATGAAGTGTCTTTCCTCATCTATTTTGATTAGTTTTGGTTGAAAGTCTATTTTATTAGATATTACAATGGTTAATCCACTTCATTTCTTGGGTCTTTTTACTTGGAATACCTTTTTTATTCCTTTACTCTAAGGTAATGTTCATCTTATTGCGAAGTATGTTTCTTGTATACAGTAAATTGATAGGTCCTGCTTTCACATCCATTCTGTTAGTCTGTGGCTCTTCCTTTGGGACTTGAGGCCATTGATGTGGGGAGGTACTAATGATTAATGGTTATTGGCACCTATTTTTTTGATGGTTGTAGTGGGTAAGTGTGTGTGTGTGTGTGTGTGTGTGTGTGTGTGTGTGTGTGTGCGTAAGAGAGAGGCAGAGAGAGAGAGAGAGAGAGAGAGAGAGAGAGAGAGAGAGAGAGAGAGAGAGAGATTTCTTTTCTTTTTGTGGATGTGATGTTTTCTTAATAATATTTTTTTATTTTTTACATGTACATTTATATTATTAAACACACACACACACACACACACACACACACATATAATAAACTACATACAGCATGAAGAACCATGAGACAAGCAGGACATACATTAATTTTACATTCATAGTGTTGTGGTTATTTGTATTTGGCAACTTTGAAGAAAACATCTTCCTATCTTGGTGAGTCTAAAATTCTCAGTGTAAATCAACATCTATCATATCTTATCTCTATTAACATAAAACATATCTAGACATTAACTAAGTTGCTACACAATAAGGCTTAATTGTGAAACTAAACTATTTGATCATCAACACTATCAGAGACTTGAGAAGGAATAAAATTAATTACCTGAGTAAACAGGAAGTGCAAGTTAGCAACTTCCAAATTGAAAAAATGACAGAGACAGTTTGCTGCCTGAACAGTCATTCATAACTCTCTTTAACATTGGAGCATCTTCTTCAGCATTCTGTCCCAGTATATCTGACATACATATGTGTACGTCAGGTACTATTGAGGACTTAGTTACCCTGTCTTGGCAGAATTTTGCCATCGAAACTGCCTGTATCCAAACATGCTTATATTTAGGCAGATTTTTATCAGAGGTTGAAATGAGGACATTTTACACAGTGGCTAGTTTGCCATATTCAAATCCATCTCCGTTGGAAGGCTCTTTGATGTTCATTATCTTCCTTGAGGTTGGTTGCGTATTACTACAAGTTAACCTGTCTTATTGTCAAATAACCAAAAAAAAAAAAAAAACAAACCAAAACAAAAAAACCACTAAAACGCCTTTAAATAGCATATAATGTAGAATTCTGAGATTTTTGAAGACCTTATGTAACTACTTTACCTTATCTGCCTATGGAACCATATCTAATACACATAGCATGTAAATTCCTGTGATACAAATAGACTAGTACTTGATATGATCATGCGTTGATCAATTGACAATTAACTTTTATAGCTTACTTATCCAAAGCATCCTGCAGTAGCACTCTCAATGTATTGGAGGCAAGCCTTGCATTCTACTTGAGTGGTATGGGTACAATACATCATATTAGAGTAGAAATATATATGTGTGTTAAGAATAATCTTAAATTTGAATTCTATACCAATGTATCAAAAGCAAACTTATTTTCATCAATATACAATTTTTTATAACAATGAATTAAAAATAACATTGCGAGCACAATTAAGGCCTTAGGTTGAGGTGTAGATTCAATAATCTACTTTTTGTCCTATCATCCCTATAAATTGCTATATTCTCCCTTATTTCTTTTCATCCCCTATCTCCAAACCTAAGAAAGAAAGATAAATGAAATAAGAGTCATTCCTGACTCCAATTTCTTTTCTCTCTGTATAAGGCCAATAATAACTTCCTGCCAATTCTCAATGAAAAAAAAGCATCTGTAACCCAAGAGAGCAAATTAAAACCCTACCCAACTTTGGTCTTTTCCATGGTGCTAACCTCCAACATCATGTCATCCCCTTTCACAAGGGAAACACTAGGGCTGAGGTTTTGAAGCCCAGAGTTTGGTCCTTTGATTGCTCAGTTGTCACTGCTGTCCTCATGATAAGCCCTGTTCATAGCAGCTTTACTCATAATAGCTAGAATATGGAAACAGCCTAGCTGCCTATCAATTGAAGAACAGATGAAAAAATGCGGTACATTATAGAATGAAATACTACTCAGTTATTAAAAAAAGGAAACCTTGAAATTTGTAGGCAAATTGATGGAACTAGAGAAGTTCATCCTGAGTGGGATAAGCTAGAGCCAGAAAGATATACCTATTACATACACACTCATAAGCACACTTTAGCCGTGTAATACATGACAAACTTACCACAATTCACAAACCCAAAGAAAATAAGTAGCAACGAGGACCCAAAAGAAGATACTTAAATGTTACTCAGTAGGAGAAACAGAATAAACATTAGAAGAGGTTGAATACAAGAAACAAGGAAGAATAGGAAACACGAAAACAAATGGCTAAGATCAAACACTCAAACGACACCACATGCTGGCGAGGATGTGGAGAGAAAGGAACACTCCTTCATTGCTGGTGGGAATGCAAACTAGTACAGCCACCTTGGAAATCTATCTGGTGCTATCTCAGAAAACTGGGAATAGAGTTTCCTCAAGACCCAGCTATTCCACTCCTTGGAATATAACCAGAAGATGCTCCAGCACACAACAAGAACATTTGCTCATAGCATGTTCATAGCAGCCTTATTCATAATAGCCAGAACATGGAAACAGTCTAAGTGTCCCTCAGTAGAAGAGTGGATAAAGAAACTGTGGTACATTTACACTATGGAATACTACTCAGCTATTAAAAAAGAGGAATTCCCGAAATTTGTGGACAAATGGATTGAGCTAGAAATGATCATAATGAGTGAGTTCACCCAGAAGCAGAAAGAATCAAATGGTATATACTCACTTATATCTGCATACTAGCCCAAGGGGCATGTCCCACGAAAGCCTTCATTTACCAGGAAAGAGGGATAGAAGTGAGAACATCCTATTGAGACTGTAGGTGAGAAAAATACAGGGGTTAGAGAAGTAGGTGGATCCAGAGGGTCCTAGAAACCTACAAAAGGAACATTATGATGGGTGAATCTGAGCCCAGGGGTTCTGCTTGATTAAAGGCACCAACCAAGGACAAAATGTGCAGTCATCATCAAACCCCTGCCCAGATCTAACCAAGGGACAGAACATTCTCCACAGTTAAGTGGAGACTGCGGACTGACTTTCACAGCATCTCTGGTGCCCCATATTTGGCCATGTCCCCTTTGTGGGGGAGTCCCAATGGCACTCAGAGGAAGGATAGCGGACTACCAAGAAGAGACTTGATACCCTAGCACCATATTCAGGGGGAGGAGGTCCCCCTCGGTCACAGTCATAGGGAAGGGGATTGGGGTGAAAGTGGGAGGAAGGGAGGATTGGGACAATGTATGGGATGGGATAGAAAATGAGATGTAATATGAATTATTTTATTTTTGAATAAAAATGTGTTTAAAAAAAAAGAATAAATTAGTTTAAAAAAATAGAAAGAAAGAAAGATAAAGGAAAAGAGAGACATTCCTGGGTCTGAACTCCTTTTCTCTCTGTATAAGTCCATTAATAAATTGTTGCCAACATTCCATGAAATTAAACATCTGTGGCCCAATACAGCAAATTAAAACCCTACCCATCTTTGGTCTCCTCCTGAGTGCTAATACTTAGACTCCCACCTACCTACCTAGCTCAAGTGTAATACAAGTATTTAATTCAAAAGTTAAAATTCTCATCTGCAGTGTGTCTCTGGCTTATCAATGAAATCATCTGTCTCAGTTGATGTTGGTTTTGGAATCTGTGGGACATGAAGAAAAATGGCTATGTTGGACAGTATGACACTGAGGGCATAGATATGAGGAATTATTTTGTTCTTACTTTCTGGTTCACTCACTTTCTTGTCCTCTGTCTGTCAAATGGTAAGGAGATTTGTACAAGCACTGAGTAATTGCCACATGGTGATTGTTTTGGAGAACTTGTGAATTGAACAATTATGGGGTCATGTAGGCCTCTTCCAAGATACTATGGAAATGTGTTTGAGACTTGAGAGTACATGGCATATTAAGAATCTCTGTACTTAGTTTCCACAGAAAATGAATAGATACTTAATAATGAAGTAAAGAATACAATAGATTTTATAGGGAGAAATAGATGCCAAGAATATTGAATGTCTTTGATGAAAGTTTAGGCAGATGATAAAAGCAACCCAAAATGGCTAGTCAGCAAAGAGAGAGATTTACAGCTTCCCAAGCTTTTATAAACTCATGTTAACTACTGTGTGCTCTGCATCGTAAACATTGTGCCCCAGGATTTAATGGCTTACACGGTTTGGTTATAATCTTGCTTTCAGTCACTTGCTTGGGGATTTCTTATATGTTCTTTTAGACATGGGAATGCTCACCATGTACCATATCTGTTTATGTGTAGAGCTCATTACTTTTCTGCTCTTCTTACTTTTTTTCCTTTTTGAGACATGATCTTTTTGTATAGCACAGGCTAGATTCACACAGGTGCTCCTCGTCAACATATGACAGGAATTCAGTGATTAAAGACATTTAACATAACCAGCTTCTCTTTTTACAGATATGATATGATGTTACAGAAAAAAATCGTGTCTTGAGTTTTCCAGGAAGCTGTTGCTTTAACTTTTACAAAGTGCAGGAGCTGTAAAGACTGATGGAGTCACAAATTGTCTCAATGTGTTTTGTACTTTAAGACAAGCATGCACATTTTAGGGTCAGAGAAGGAATGATATAATTTCACTTTATAGTGTTCTCAGAACTTGTGTTGAAAACTGAATCCTCAGTAGAATGTACTAATAGGAAGTGAAAGAAAATAAGGCATTGCATCTAGTTAGGAGCACAAAATAACTATAGTGTGCCTTTCAAGAAACATTTTTGGAACTTTGTTTATTTTGTGTCTAGAAATTGGGCCAAAATCTCTGTGTCTCTCTAGATTTCTTTCCATCCTTCATTGTTTGAACAAAGGTGCACTACTTCATGTACCATTTATCACTATACTCTGTCTCAACACAGGCCCAGAAACATTACATTGAGCCATGATGGGTAGGCATGTAAGATTCTACTAGATAATGGAAAAAAAATTTTTAACTTATTTTCATGGGTTTTTTTACCAGTAAATCATAGCTGGCGAACAAAGTTTTCTTGGTTTCCTCATCCACTCTGGCTCCTACAATCCTTCTGCTCCATCTTCAGCAGGTTTCCCTGAGTTCTCCTTCATGTATGACTATGCATCTTAGTATATGCTCCTGCCATCTGCCATAGGAAGTCTTTCTGATGACCATAGGCTAGGCACCATTCTATAAATATATCAGAATATTATTATGGAATCATTTCACTGACACTTTTTTTGACCAGTATATACTAGATAGTATGTGTGGGTTTTATCTAGATTCTTTTTCCTGGCATTCCAGGAAATGTTGGGCATGGAATGTCTCTTGTGGCACGGACCTCAAGTTCGACCATTATTTATTTTTTGTCTATTTCTTCTATTATTATTATTATTATTAATTCATTCATATTACATCTCAATGGCTATCCCATCCCTTGTATTCTCCCATTCCTCCCTCCCTCCTATTTTCCCCTTACTCCCCTCCCCTGTGACTGTGACTGAGGGGGACTTCCTCCCCTTGTATATGCTCATAGGGTATCAAGTCTCTTCTTGGTAGCCTACTATCCTTCCTCTGAGTTCCACCATGTCTCCCCATCCAGGGAACATGTAGACCAGTATTTAGTTGGCCACTACCAAAAGTTATGGGCCCCATTACTCCTTTCTTCTGTCTGTCCTTCCCCCATATAATCCTCCTTTTACCAATCCCCACCTGTCCCATGTGCCCTCACAAAATCTATTCTATTTTCCTCTCCAAGGGTGATCTATGCATCCTCTCCCTAATGTCCTTCTTGATACTTAGCATTTCTGGGACTTTGGATTGTATCGTAATTATCTTTTACTTAGCATCCCACCTATAAGTGAGCACATATCATGTTTGTTTTTCTGTGACTGTGTTGCCAGACAGAGATTAATTTTTTAATAGTTTCATCAATTGTCCTTTAAATTTCAAATTGTCATTTTTAAAAGCTGAGTAGTACTCCATTGTCTAAATGAACCACTTTTTAAATTAATTTATTCTTGTTACAACAAAATGGTTATCCCATCCTTTGTATCCTCCCATTCTTTCCTCCTTCCCATTTTCCCCTTACTCCCCTCCCCTATGACTGTTCCTGAGAGGGACTTCCTCGCCCTTTATATGCTCATAGGGTATCAAGTGGCACTCAGAGGAAGTATAGCAGGCTACCAAGATGAACCATGTTTTTAAAAATCCATTATTTGATGGACGGAAATCTAGTTTGTGTACAGTTTCTGGCTATTATGAATAATGTCACTATGAACATAGTTGAGCATGTGTTGTTGTGATAGGATGGAGCATCTCTTAATGTATACCCATGAGCTGGTCTTGAGGTAAATTGACTGCCAATTTTCTGTATTACCACCATATTGATTTCTATAGCAGCTGTACAAGTTTTCACTCCCATCAACATTGAAGGAGTGCTTACCTCTTACTCCACATCCTCATCAGCATGAGCTGTCACTTGTGTTATTGATCTTAGTCATTCTGATAGCTTTGAGAGGGAATGTCAAAGTAGTTGTGATTTGCATTACCCTGTAGGCTAAGGATGTTGAATATTTCCATAAGTTTTTTTTTCGGTGTTTTCAGATGACTCTATGGAGAATTCTGCTTAGATATCATCCCATTTTCAATAGGACTATTTGATTTGTTGATGAATAGTTTTATGAATTCTCTATGTATTTTGCTTATTAGCCTTCAATTGGCTGTGGAGTTAGTAAAAACCTTTCTCAGTCTTTCAATTGATATTTTGTCCCATTGATAGTGACGTTTGACTTTACATTGTAGAAGCTTTTCAGTTTCTCAAAATCCCATTTCTTAATTATTGATCTTAGTGCCTGTACTATAGATGTTCTGTTTAGGAAATTAATTCTTGTGTGAATGCTTTCCAGGCTATTGATATTTTCTCGTGGATCAGTTTCAGTGTATCTGGTTTTACACTGAATTCTTTGATTGACTTGGAGCTACATTTTATGCATTGTGATAAATATGAATCTATCTGCATTCTTCTACATGTAGATATTTAGTTAGAGGAGCACTGTTTGTTGAAGATGCTTTTTTTCTGTTGAGCATTTGCATTTCTGAGTTTTTATCAAAAATAATGTATCCATAGTACAATCTCATTCTGACTCTACTGAGTAATTGTGACCCATCATTTTAGTATGTACCCACAATAACCAAGTGGAGAGCAGGGAACTGGAAGTCATGCCCCTGGGTTACCCTGATTTCATAATAGAGTGGATCTACTTTTTGTTTGCCTAAGCTGAGCTCCCTGTAAACTTGGATTCCTATGAAGGGGATAGATTTTTGTTCACACTAACATGATTCTAACAGAATTTAATTGTCTTTATTTTGGAAAATATGGACGGGAAGACTATTCCTAAACCTCAATAAGGTGAAAATATGAAACTGCTTCTCTTCAATCTTTTATATGTTCCTGAGAGAAATGTTCTCATCAGATGCCTTTAAAAAAACTAAATTAATATATGAGGCAAGTGATAACTTTGAGGACTGTCTTAGATGTGTCTCATTGTGATAAACACCACGATAAAAAAACAACAGAGGAAGGAAGAAGGTCAGTTTACAGTTCCACATAACAGTGCACTATGTAAGGAAGTAAGGGCAGGAACTCTACCAGGGAAAGTAGCAGGAAACAGCAACTAAAACAGAAGCCATAAAAAATGCTGCTTTCTAACTTACTCCATGGTTCACTCAGCCTGATATCACACACAACCAAGGACCACCTGCCCTCATGGTGGCACTGCCAACATCTGCCTGGGCCTTCCAACATTTATTATTAACTAAGATAATATACCAAAGACTTGTCCAGAGGTCAATCAGATAGAATCATATTGTCTGTTGATGTTTCCCAGATATCCCTAGTAACAATTTCACAGACAGACAAGCAGACACACACACACACACACATACACACATGCACACACACATACACACACACACAAAATCCCCAGAAACATAGTAGATTGCAATAATGTGTTACTTTGAATTCCAATTGTATTTCTGAAGTATAACACACTTCATTTTCTCTTGTGTTTCAAAAACAATTACCTTTCTATCTCTTAGGAAGAGACTTTCCCCTCTAAATTGCTGTGATTGTTGGTGTCTGTTGTGTAAGCACATGTGCATGTGGTTGACCACAGAGGACAGATGTGTGTGTATGTTTATTTGAAGGTGGACTTATAGGCAATAGGAAGAAGCTCAGTATAGTAGCTAGCTACTAACCTCAGGTCATCTGGAAGAAGAGCAAGCACACTTAACTGCTGAGTCATCTGTCAAGCTTCTGAAAGATTTTTCTCGTGTCAAAATTTGCTACTTAAATCATTTCATTGAGTGAACTGGTGAGATGTGTCAACCAACGAAAGTGCCCTCCACCAAGACAAACAACTTGATCTTTACCCTGTCTGAACATTGTAGGGCAGGATTGATCCCACTGGATGTCCTGTAACCTCCATGTGTGTGCATCAGAATAAACAAACATGTGCACCCATGCATACATTGAAATACCTTAAGAACAAATAAAAGGCAAAATATAATTTCATTGATTATAATTGCTATATAAAATTTATGTATATTTAATTTATATAAACCGAATGAGTTAAATTCATCTGTGAAATATCAATAGCCACAAACACTAGAGACCCATCTATCACTTCTAAAGTGTTCCACTAATCATTTTTCTTGATAATTAATTTAATATCCATAGTGTTCCACTTTTATAATAAACACGTAGGATATACCACCCTAATATGGTATTTACATGAAGTAAGCCCACAAAACTATAGTATAGGTAGCACCTAACAACCAACAAAAATTGTTTTACCACTGTATGATCAAAACAGTTGTTCAGCTTGAAAAGAAAAATTGCATACATGTGTCTTCATTTTTATTCCTTCCAGTGTTTTTGTTTCATTCCTTGAACTTTACTCCAAACAGTTCAAAGAAATCAGTATAAAAAGATACAGGATTTTTAAAGTGTCTGTTATTTTACAGATGGAATGTTTTTTACATGTTCTTTTTCCATCACACACCACATTGTATTTTGCTACTGTCACCAAATACATACAACATATTTTATGTGATTTTTGCAATAATGGGAAGCATGAATGACTGTTCATTATATTTATATTGAAGCGCTAACCCTAAACTTTGCATATTGCTCCCTAGGGAGGACACACCCTTTCTAGCTCTACATAAAAGCTCAGTCTTCATATTGCAGTGACTGATCAGTATCTTGAGCCTGCCCTTCAAAATGAAGCTGCCTGTTCTGCTGTTGATGTTGATGTTGTTCAGAATTCCAGGTGAGGACAGAAGGAAGTGAGAAGGGAGAATGAGCAGGAAGGGTGAGAACTGGGTTTCACTGCTGATAAAATGTGTTCTGCTCATGTATGAGAAGACTGGTTTTATCCTCCTGGATGAGCCTGTGAGGTTTACATCTGTAAGAGGGAGGTCCCTCACGGGGGGAACCTGTGCTATAATGAAGATTATGACATAGACTGAATGGGATGTTCTGAGTTATGCCTAGAAGGCCACTAACGCTTTCATTTCATTTGTTTTGTTAAAAAGTTATTTTAGTGAATAAAGAATTGTATGAGAAAATTGATATTTCATTTGAAAATAACTATCAAAAATGAAACCACAAAGATTGTTCATGAAGTGTGTCCATAACTTTGTACTTCTCTGTCATTATTTCAGCCTCCAGCGGTGATGTTGTGATGACCCAAACTCCAGTCGTCTCTGCTTGTCAACCTTGGAGAGCAAGCCTCTATCTCTTGCAGATCTAGTCAGAGCCTCCTACATAGTTATGGAAACACTTACTTGGATTGGTACCTACAAAAGCCAGACCAGTCTCCACAGCTCCTCATCTACTGAGGTTTCCAACCGAAATTCTGGGGTCCCAGTCAGGTTCAGTGGCAGTGGGTCAGGCACAGATTTCACACTCAAGATCAGTAAAGTGGAGCCTGAGGATTTGGGAGTTTATTACTGCTTCCAAGCTACACATCTTCCTCCCACAGTGATACATGTTCTAACAAAAACATCCTCACTTGGGGAGGCCCAGCTGCCAAATATGTAACTTAACTGTAAGACAGAGAGAAGAGCTAAAGAACTCAAGATTATGGGTTACAGCTGAAGGGGACAGGTCATCAGTCAATCATATATTTTTAGCTCCATTGGCTACAATCACACTGACATCAATTTGCCTCAGAAGAATGGTAAATTGGTGCCCTCTCAGCAACCAGGAATGATGGGGGTAAAGCTAAGTGAAAACCCATTCTGATCCTAGAGACCCTGTATGCCTTTGTCAGTCAAAGTTATGCAGTAAACAGATTAGAAACTATGCCTGTTTTGACCCAGGAACTTTCCATAGATTATGTGGGTGATCTGTGGTCAGATTCACTTGTGTTCCACATGGTAGGGATCTCCTCTGGGTGGGAGACCAACACACTGGGTATTTTTGGCTGAGAGTGCATTCTGGGACACAGAGCATAGGTGCTGTGTGCAGGCAGATGTATGAGCAGATGCTGGAGACTGGGCATGCGCCGCAAGGACTCAGAAACTTTCCATGGTTTGGTTGGATGACCTGAGGTCAGATCCATTTGTGATCCATACCATGGTGTCTCCTCTGGGCTAGAAGACCCAGACACTGGTGTTTGGTGGCCCACAGTTCAGACTAATACACTGAATGCATGCATGTCTGTTTATAGTTACATGCTGGGGACAGAGACTCTGCAGATAGCTGGAAATGTTTTTAGTGGATCAGCCATGTGATCTGGTGTCAGATTTGCTTGTGACCTACTCCATTACAGTCCTCTTTTAGCTGTGAGAACCAGACACCTGTGTTTTGTGGCCCACAGACCAGTCTGGACTGCTGAGCGCTATATGCTGCATCATGGTGTGTGGCTAGACACTGAAGAATGCTCACATACCTGCAGTGACCTAAGGAATTTTGTGTGGATTACATAGGTGACAGGAAGCTAGATTCACTCATGTTCTACACCATGTGTTCCTTTCTTACCTGGCAAACCCCAGCACTGCTGTGTTTTGGAGCTTTCTGATTGGTGCTTCACTGTCTGTTCTGTCACTGCTGTCCTGCTGATCACAGTGTGTGATTGGTGACAGCATCTTGGCTCTCCCTCCACTGTTTCCCACGGTTACATTCTTATGAACTTAGTGCCCATCTAATAGGATTCACTCTCATTTAACTTAATCCCTGCCTGTTCTCTTCATGTATTAGTTTTGTTTTCTTTCTGGAAGTTGAGGTTTGGGACTGGTCTTTTTAATTGAATTTAATTGAGACAATTTGACCTTCCAGCACCTGTATGTTTGGATAGTTTTTTACTATGTTTTCTATATGTTCATCTTTTTCTCTTCTTTTGAGAAAATGCATATTATAAATTTTTAATCATTCAGTGTTATCCCATATTCTCCTTGCGATGTTCACTCATTTTCAGTTTGCTTTATCTTTATTTATGGTATATTTTGAAATGTAAAAAAATAAATAATATAATATTTTTATTCACACTCCTAATTCTTTTCTTCCTTCTGACATTGAGCCTTTTAATCTCAACAGCCTCCATTCCAATGTAATTCTTTTCGCACATCGAGGTAATTTTCTTTGCTTGCATGAGCATCAGTTGTGGCTTATGTACTTGAACATAGCTTGTCAATGGTACAAGACTGAAAAGAATAACACAGACTTTCCCAGCAGCTATTAATTGCTGATAGGATGTTAATAAAGAGTGGGAACTCATCAGGCTCTCTTCCATTTGTGATAAAATACTGATGAGTCCAATCTTGTGCAGGTAACCACAGTAGTGAGTTCATGAGTTCAAGGATAATGTCTTAAACTCACAGTTTCACAAGTTTCCTTTCTGTCCTTTGCTTCTTACATTCTTTCTACACCCTGTTTGAGATGTCATATGAAACTGAATGGGTGATGTACATTGTCTCTGGTGGATAAGTGTGAGCCCATTATGGCTAACTTAGTACTCACAATGGTACTGAGCCTCTACATTAAGTAACCCCACCAGCAAAAAGCAATGTCTCTGATGAAGGCTGACAGAATCATTAAAATATAGGTATAAAAAGAAAGTTTTAAAACCATGCCTATTTATCAAAATACTAGTTGTAAGTTACCTCAAAGAGTGTATTACTTCTTCAGGCATGGACTCTCGACTAGATTTGTAACACCAAACATTTAATTTCTGCCATTGATTGGACACATGACTTATCAGAAAGCTCTAAGTTAGCCACATGATACGGATTATTGCACTAGTTAGCATCCTGCCATACAGCTGGCCATTATTGTTGGTAATGACCTTCACAGTTGAGCATGATTTCGATAACTTTTTTCTCCATTAGGGCTTGCAGAGCACCTTCCAGAACAGTAAATACTGGCTAGCTAGGAGGAGACTTTCAGTTGAATTCCCCCGTGGTTTTTCTATGTTCCACCACCAAAATATATGGTGTCATTAGCAATAGTATTTATGGTCTAGTTCTTGTGTGCAATCAAGGTAATTGACCATAGTTGTATGGTTTTGTGACTTTGTGGGCTTCTCACAGTGATAGTTCCTACCATGACACTAGGAACTTTGTTTTATAAACTGTGGTTTCTAGAGTAGGATTATCCACCATGCAGTGTGCTTCACTGATTCTGTTTCTAAAACAGGATTAGTACATTATGACTTTCCATGCCTTTTAAATACACATTCTTACTTGGTTACACAACATCCTGTTCTCTCCCCATATTCCTTCCCCAATCCTTGTGTAAGCTTCTTGGTCCCTTGTATTCTCATTGTCTACTTCCACATCACACACAACTGCTCTCCCCTCCCCCACTCTTAAGGTTTCTTCTCAATCCCTGCATCATCAGATCTTTCTTACTTCAGCCTTTACACTAATGACTCTAGATTATTCATTTAAACATAAATATGCAATGTTAGAATTCACAAATGAGACTGAACAGGTAAAATTTGTTTTGACTCTCAAATAAAATTTTTCAGTTCCAGATATTTTCTGGAAATTTTCCTCATTTCTCTTTATTTTGTATTTCAAACAATAGAGATTCAAGTGCACTTCAAAAGTTTGCTCAAACTATACTTTCTATGACAATAATATTTATTATTCATCTCTTTTACTTTTTCTGGATAAAGACCAAAGATATACTTTCTAGTGGTTTTTTTGTTTGTTTGTTTGTTTGTTTGTTTTGTTTTTTTAGTTTAACTATGGATAATGGATTTAATGGACCACGGGAAATTAAATTACTAACTTACTCATTTAACATTCAGAAAATAATAGCTGTCTTTCGGTAAAATTGATGAAAAGGGGAGCAATCCATTGCTGGCCAACTTGAAGATAACTTTTTCATATATGTGTCTTCATTTTCAAGTCTTCTATTATGTTTTAGGTATTATCCAGATTGAGGGATTTTAGCATGTTCTTTTCCCACCAAGCACCATATTTTTTAAAATATTGTCTCTCCTGACAGAGAATAAATTTTCTGTGAGTTTTGGGAGCATGAGAAGCCTAGATGACTCTTCCTTCTATCTATACTGTAGCACTAAGCAGGATCTTTGCATATTGCTCCCTAGTGACGACGCACTCTTGTTAATTTGAGATAAAATCTCAGTTACTATCTTGTAGTGACTGATAGTCTCTTCAGTCTATCTTTCAATATGAAGTTACCTGTGTTGCTGTCAGTGTTGCTATTCAGGATTCCTGGTGGGGACAGAGGGAAGTGAGAAAGAAGAATTGGTAGGGAGCATGGGCCTTGGATCTTACTGATCATCACGTGTGTTCTAGCTATGTATGAGAAGACAAATCTTATCCTCCAGGATAGCACCTGTGAAGCTTACATTTGTGAGAGGCAGGTTTCACAAGGGAGATAATCTGTGCTATAATGAAGACTATGACATAGATGGAATGGCATGGTATCCTTGATGTTAAGAAGCCCCATAGGGTTTTCATTTCACTTGTTTTGTTAAAAGGGACATGTAAGTGTAAAAAGAATTGTATGTACCTACATTTTCAGCACTTTGGCCAGTGTCCAGCTTGTTGTCTCAGTAACTTTCCTTATCCTCCACTGGGTGGCTTCTCTCAAAAAACCCCTATGTTGGGCTAAAATCAACTTTTGAGTGAGTATTTACCATTCATGTCTTTTATGGCCTGGGTTATCTCACTTAGAATAAGAGCAAAAAGACAACTGAAGGAGATCATGGGGATACAAATCAGAAAAGAAGCCAAACTATCACTATTTGTTGATGATATGATAGTATACATGAGTGACCTGATCTACTCTATCAAGGAACTCCTATAGCTGATAAACAGCATCAATAAAGTGGCTGAATACAAAGTGAAACCAAAAAATCAGTACCCGCTGCCCCTGTAGACAAGTGACAAACAGGCTGAGAAAGAAGTTCTGGAAACTACAGCCTTCATAATAGCCACAATTAATTTAAATTACCTTCGTGTGACTTTAACTGAGAAAGTGAAAAACATGTATGAAAAAAAATTCTAACCTCTAAAGAATGATTCTGAAGAAGATTTCAGATGATGGAAAGATCTCCCATGCTGGTGGATCAGGAGAATCAACATAGTAAAAAAAAGAAAAAAAATGGCTATCTTACCAAAGTCAACCTATAGATTCAATGCAATTCCCATCAAAATACCCACCCAATTCTTTACCCACCTTGAAAGAGCAATTCTCAAGTTTATCTATCGAAAAACAAAAAACCCAGAATAGCTAAAACAATTCTGAATATTAAGAGATCTTCTGGAGGAATCTTTGTCCTGTAAATCAAGCTATACTATGAAGCAACTGTAATAAAAACAGCATGGTATTAACATAGAAATAGGATCTTTGGTCAATGGAATCAAATCGAAGTCCAAGTAATAAGCCCACATACCTATGGACATTTGACTTCTGGCAATGAAGCCAAATCCACACAATGGAAAAAGTTAGGATCTTCAACAAATGGCTTTGGTTTAACTGGATGGCTACACATAGAAAAATCAAAATAAATCCACATCTATTACCCTGCAAAAAACTTAAGCATACATGGATTAAAGACCATTGTTAGATACTTATGAAACCATTGTCAGTCTAATAGGATTCCCTCTCACATAACTAAGTGCCTGCTCACTATCTTCATGTTTTATTTTTCGTGGTTGTTGTTTCTTCTGTAGAAGTTGAAATTTTGAACTGGTCCTTTTGAATTGAATGGAATTGAATTGAATTGAATGGAATTGAATTGAATTGAGAGTATTGGAGTTTCGAGGACCTGGATGTTTAGATAGTAGCTCAGTAACTCTTTTTTCTGTATGCTTTCTTTTTTCTCTTTTTTCTAGAAAATGCATATTATACGGTTGTATTCATTCAAAGTCATCCTGTATTTTCTTATTGCTGCTCATTCTTTTTTATTTTGCTTTATTTTTCTTTATGGTATATTTTTCAAATGTAAAATCATAAATAACTAATTTTTTATTCACATTCCAAATTTTTCTCTTCCTTCTAACACTGAACTTCTTAGACTTAACGATCCACGTTGAAATGTAAGTCTTTTGGTTCCCTGAGGTAGTTTTCTCTGCTTACATGAATTGAGGTGTGGCTTATGTCCATGAACATAGCTTGTCATTGGAAAAAGACTGAAAATAATGCCACCGACATTCAAAGCAGGTCTTAACAGCTGATAGAATGTTAGTAAAGAGTGGGAGCTCATCAGGCCTCCTCTATTTTTAATTGAATGTTGATGGTTCCAGTCTTGTGCAGGTAACCACAGTAGTGAATTCATGAGTTCAATTATAATGTCCTGAATCCACTATTTCACAGTTTTCTTTTCTATCATGTGGTTCTCAGATTCTTTCGTCACTCTATTTGAGGTTTCCCTTGAGCCTGAATTCTTGATGTGCGTTGTCTATTGAGGACAAGCATGAGCACACTTCTGTTATCCTTACCACTTTGAAGAGCTTTAAGCCTCTACATTGATTACCTCTCATCACAAAAAAGAAATTCTTTGATAAAGTTTGACAACATTGCTATACTACAGGTAATAACAAAAAGTTTAGGACGCAATTTGAAACCACGCCTAATCATCAAATCGCTAGTTGTAAGTTACCTCATAGAGTGTATGACTTCTTCAGCCACGGACTC